>NC_086446.1:348225857-348390857 GCF_028390025.1 Pseudophryne corroboree | reverse complement strand
TCTAGAGAGAGAGAGTCAGCGGTGGTGTGCCTGATGACCGGAACGCCTCCACTGCAAGTACCCGGTAACCCGGCCATGGGAGTGTGCAGAGCTGCTGGGGAGGTGATGGAGCTGCAGCACAGAATGTCAGAAAGACAAACTGTAGTGCAGCCCTTGAATTCTTCTTAAAAAGCTCTTTTCAGGGCTGCCTAGCGCAGCCCCACCGGTTAGTGACCTGCTCTGCAGGCACCAACTTACAAACTGAGCTCCAGTGCTTGGAGGCGGGGTTATAGAGGAGGTGGTGCAGTGCATCCTAGGAACAGTCAAAGCTTTAGCCTGTTGGTGCCTCGGATCAAGATCCAACTCTACACCCCAAAGTTTTCCCTGTGGAATCCCAGTGTACCCCGCTGCAGAGAACCAAAGTATAATTTGTGTGGACAATGCATAAACAAAATCCATAAGTGATATTGATGGTGGAATGCGATGGATGCTAGCTCTGGAAAACATTCTCAGCACAAGGGTTGAAGAAAAAAAAAAACCCTCAGCAAACAGTTTGACATTTTTAGATTGCCCAATGACCAGTAAGTTATGTTGGATGCCTCATTAATTCCTCCATCTGAATCATTCTCAACCAGGTCGTGCTAGGCCCAGAGACCAAGCACTTTGACAGGTGCAGGCAAGCCTAACGAAGCCTATTAGGAGACTCAGAAGGAGCAAAGGTTTATCCTCCTGTAAAAAGCAGTGTCCCTGCTCAGCTCCCTACGATATGTGGCTAGAGTAATGAGCTCTGCAATAAACCTGTGCAGAAGGAGCAGGAACTAACTTGCCTCATTGTCTCAACTCAAATACCAGTCTGATGATGCTGGAGCCACGGTATCCACCTATGGCAGAGGATCTCATGCTGGGAGGTGGGACCAATCATGGCACCACCCTTTGCCAGCTCCTGTGATCCCCAGGTGCAATGGAAATAATCAGATCAAAAGGAGAAAAAAATAAAATAAATTAAAACCTAAAAAAACCTTTCTGGAAAGTATATGAAATTGGCAGGCCTGAGATCAATACCCAGCTCCAACAAACAATTAAAAAAAAAAATATATATATAAAAATATATATAAATAATGAAATCCCTGGCAGTCAAAGGGGGGTATAGGAACGGAGGAATTTGAGCTTTGGATGGAAATTTGTAAGGCCCGAGCACCACATACTAATCCTACAACCACACACTAATGGGGTGGATCTAATTAACAGTTTGCAGCTTGCATTCTGCGCATTATCGCAGGCATATTCTGTTTACACCTCCATAGGGTGCTAGCAGAATATGCCTTCTGAACTTAACATGTGGAAGCCGCCGGGGCCCGTTACGGCAGCTTGCGTGGATAATTGTTCTTATACCTAAGTGTTCCAGTGTCCACTATGGATTAAACAAAACAGATTTCTCACCAGAGTACTTTTCTTTTACTCAAGAGCACTAACCAAACATTGATTTCCACTGCCTAAGCTGTACGAGAAAACCAGCACCCATAACCAAGACATTTGCATAATGTAAACATTAACCATTAAGAGTCTTTAGCAAATTTCACCTTATTACACCTGCCAGTACAGGTAACACAAGCAATGTGAAGTGTAAAAGTATATGGAAATGCTACTGCATGTTAATTTTTCATACCAGTATCTTTGTCCTTGGCTTTGTACACCTGACCATAGGTTCCTTCACCAATGATACCAATAATATCAAATTTGTCCACGCAACGTTTACCCCAGTCAATTTCTTTTTGTTTCCTTTCACCATAACGAGGACAACATATTCTGAGACAGAGACAAAAAACAAAGTGATCATTGTGAAAACACTTCACACGCTGGTAAAGTATGCACAGAACAGTTTTTTCTATAACCCAAGGTTAATTATTAGTGAACTGCAGCTAAAAGTCAGTATTTACTGTTTAAGGATATGCAGCTGAAACCATAAAAGTTCACATTTTGCATTTAGTGCAAATAATAGAAGAGGGTTTTTGATCACTTACCATTGAATCCTTTTCTCTGAAGCAGGCTGTGGGACACTAGACCATGGGATTGTAGGTTGGGGTTGTAGCTGGCACCTAAATTAGACTGCAGATTTAAAAGTAAGATCCTCCCTACTGCAACCCCAGACTTTCAGTGCTTCTTTCAAAAGAGGCCGGTAAGGAGTAGCAGTGGCCCAGTGAAATGGTTATGGTGCCCAAACACTTGTGCAATGCCCCGCGACATCGCGGGGCATCGCATCGGTAGTTCAGGTGCGATGAAATCGCACCTGAACTGCCAAAGTGATTACCATGCTATAGACTGCATGGTAATCACGTGATAGGCACGTCACCGCCGAGTGGGAGCGGCCTCCATCTCACTTGGATTCGATAAATATTAAGTGCAGCACATACCATCTTGAGACGCGAGATTCGACCGGCGTGCCCGCACATCGCGTCGCAAGGTACCTAAAATGTGCATACAATCCTTTGCTTTCTCTCACAGATCCGGTCGAAATCGAAGGTTAGCACTGATTATCTCACAAGTGTATGGGCACCATTAGAACAATCAAACAAATCAGCAGGGAAAATACAGCCAAGAACCAAACCTTGCACAAGTGAGGTAAAGCAGTGTACCACAGCATGCGTCAGAGAAAAGGATTTAACGGTAAGTGACCAAAAATCCTCTCTTTTTCAACAAGGCTTGCGGGACACTGGACCATAGGGCATTCAACAGCCACCCCTAGGGGAGAGAACACTCAGGCTGCTTGACCTGAAAACTGTACGCCCAAAACTGGTGCCGCGAGAGGCAAAAACCTGCAACAGTTAGAAAGAGAACCAGGTAGCTGCACGATAGACTTGTACAGGTAGACACTCAATTTATCTGGCACCTCTTTTAATCCGGACACATCAGTTGCCGGAGGAAGTTAGGCTGTGGGTAGGAGATATGCTGCGGGAGGGTTTAGAGAGGCAGGAGGCTTAGTTAGGCTGCGGGGGTGGGGAGAGTGTTGGATTGCGGCGGCGAATCAGGCTGCGGGCAGGTAGTCTGGCTGTGGGAGGCATGCTGGGAAGTATTAGGCTGCAGGGGAAGGGGGTATCAGGATGCCACTGACACCGTCAAAACTGATAATCCGGGACAGTGCCAAAAAAGAGTGTGCTGGATTATCGGTGGTGTACCTGTACTGCCGTATCCCCTGGTCATGCTGCCTAGGAGTTAGCCACCACCCTAGCGGAATACGTTGACCTTCGGTGTGGTGTGTCACCCAACACTAGTAAAGGCTTGAGTGATAACTGCGCGAAGAAACACGCAATGGCCTGCGTAGCAGTAGTCCAACCACCTTCATGCATTATAAAGGAACAGCAGAGAATCTGTGTGGTGGACAGTGAAAGTATTGTATAAGAAAATTAGCAGTTTGGCTACAAAGCAAATATTTAAGTTTTGGGAAATCATCTACGGAGGAGAAACTGGAAAAACAATATTCTGTGTTAAATTTCCTAGAATAGGCATGGCATCCACAGCGTAAAATATGAGATATCTGGATACCGTGAAAAACTATGGAACTTCGAACGTATCAAAAGTTTATGAGATCCACCCGTAGAAGGCCTAGCTTCTGAAGCAACTGTTGGCGGACCACTGGATTGAAAGACTCTTCCCCTGGGAGAAATGTGTTTTTTGTGAGGAAGTCCATTTGTCAAGTTACCACACCCAGAATAAACACTCATTATGTGCTCCCGATACATTACATAGGACACCACCACGGTGCTGCACTTCCAATCTGTTGGAATCTGTCGAAATGCAAACATGCTGCCCGGCCTGATGGATCCAAGGCTACTAAGAAAGTCAGAAAACGGTCTTGGAGCTCGAGCACATTGATGTGCAATGTTGTCAGCGACGATGTCCAAAATGTTGTGAGGCCGAAAACAGTTTCAAGGCACCAAGGCTAGGAGACTTGTGTCCGCGACTGTTCGGTAGTCTCCTCCCGAAAACAGTGCGGCTGTGTCTCACGCCTTAACCGCTAAGCGGAACCGACGCCTTACCTTCTTCCCCGTGCTCCGGCCACAGCCAGGTAACGTCACTTGGACTTGCTAGTACATCCTCACTGATGCCTGCCGAAACAGCACTGTACTCGTGGGTAAGCGTTGTCGCGACCCGGCGGAGAGTTGTTGGAACAAATCTTTCTAAGGTGCGTTTTGAAAAATCGCTCAAAAAGATTAAGGCCACAAGGTCCGTCACGCTCTGACAATAAGTTTAACAGGGGTCATAAAAATTAAGCTCTGACAATAAGTTTAACAGGGATCATAAAAATTAATATCAACCAGAACACCGAGGAGGATATGCTTCATACTATGTCACAGTAGGCAACGGAATATCAGACAGTGGACCATGGTTAGGTGGTATATACCGTGACAGACAGCTCTGCGGAATGTGAACCTCTGTATTAGGAGTACCCCCGGTAAGGTAACCAAAGTACTCTCATCGATATGGGAAGAACTCTATACAGGGCCGCATTGGGACTTAAACCCACGACATAGCATTCCCCCCCCCCCAAGAAAAAAAAACAAAAAAAACGTGCCTACACTCCAAGAACCTAAAAAGAAATTGAAAGTCTGGGGTTGCAGTGGGGAGTATCTTACTTTTAAAACTAGTTTAGTTTAGGTGTCGGCTCCATCCCCAGCCTGCAATCCCATGGTCCTGTGTCCCATAAGCCTTGCTGAAAGAGAAAATGATAAAGGAATGATTGACAATGATTGATAGAGGAATGGTTGAAAAAATTCACTCAATGGGGTGGGGATTCAATTTTGGGCACCCAACAAAGTAATTCAATTAAAGCTCCGATAGGAAGAGAGCGATACAGGCACCCACATTTCTCTTCGCTACCTCCTGAAGAGGCAAGCAGAAATGTGTTTAAAGTCTGTTGGGCACCCTAACTAGTACTTTAGACAAGTTTAATCACTTTATAAGCCTAAGCCCAATGCTTCTGGGCACGATAATTGATGGGCACTCATAACTATTGTTCTTTGTTAGGGTGATAATCCATCTTACCCAATTTGAGAGCTGCATTTATAATTTATATTTATCAAGTGCAAAAGTTCATAATATTTATATCAAATTATATTGTATTTTTAAACCATAAATATTGAATTGCTGTCCGGTGCCCAATAATTATCGCTGCCATCAGCAGATCTATTTTAAAATTTCTATCTAAAGGTCCTGGAGTTCCCAGGAATTAGCCGTATACTACTACAAATTACAAGTATGAAGTAAAATTGCCTAAAAGAAAAGAACAAACTTACTTTGGTCTTTTTCTTGCAGGTTGTTGTGGAGGTGTTACCACTTTATGATCTGGCGATTCAGGAGGTGAAGGATTTCCCCCTGGCAGTTCAGGTGGCAAAGGGAGATCTGTTAGGAGATGCCGGGGTCTGTGCTCCTTATTCTTCTTGACAGGCTTAGGAGGGATAATCTCCATGGGACTGTGCACAAGAATTTAATAAAAAGAAAATGATACAAATGATCAATATACTATCTAGAAATATAAAACAAATCTGTACTCCTAATATATGCTTCTCTACTGCACACACAAACAACGCAGATGCAATACACCAACTAGGAATTAGCCAGTACAAAGCATACACAAACTATGCAGAGGATTCAGACCTTAACATACGGGTCAAACCAATTAAATGTGAAGGATGCAAGTTACTGTGGCATATCACCGCCGACAAAAGCACTAACGAGCACCCCTGATGGCCCCATTTCACTCAAAAGTGCTGCAAGATAGTGCAGGGGAAAGTCGCATTTAATTGGATTAACCCCATAGATTACCCATAGTCTGGAAAATATGTTATGCAAAATGCTTAAACATGTCTGCTTTTCTCTGTAGTTGGAGAGCATCCCTACCCTATGGAATGGCTCACTCAAACCAGATACCACTGAAAAATCCATGTAACCGGCGACAGCACACACGATGACTGTGAATAGTAAACTCTGCTTCAATTCAATACACCCAATACTGTTGTACAGTATATCCTTAAAGAGTGAATGTAGGTATCCATGTAAAATTAAGATGGGGGGAAAAGTGGGAGGATTTCAACACATAAATGCAATCTAAAATAGGGACTGCTGCTCATGTTGCATTCTAACACCCTTAAAATAGGATTTTGATACCTACCGGTAAATCCTTTTCTCCTAGTTCGTAGAGGATGCTGGGGACGACATCAAGACCATGGGGTATAGACGGGATCCGCAGGAGACATGGGCACTCTAAAGACTTTTCATTGGGTGTGAACTGGCTCCTCCCTCTATGCCCCTCCTCCAAACCTCAGTTGTAGGAACTGTGCCCAGGGAGACTGACATTTCGAGGGAAAGAATTACTTAAACTAGTGGTGAGATATCTACCAACTCACACCCCTCAACCATGCCGCACACATGGCATTTAACATAACACGCCAACAGGCATGAACCAAATGCAGCAACATGCTGAAAACTAAGATAACACAACTTGTGTAATTCTAACAACTAAACTGCAGGTTAAGTACTTACTGGGACGGGCGCCCAGCATCCTCTACGGACTAGGAGAAAAGGATTTACCAGTAGGTATCAAAATCCTATTTTCTCATACGTCCTAGAGGATGCTGGGGACGACATCAAGACCATGGGGTCTATACCAAAGCTCCAGTACGGACGGGAGAGTGCGGATGACCCTGCAGCACCGATTGACCGAACTTGAGGTCTTTATCGGCCAAGGTGTCAAACTTGTAGAATTTAGCAAATGTCTTTGACCCTGACCAAGTAGCTGCTCGGCAAAGTTGCAATGCCGAGACCCCCCGGGCAGCAGCCCAGGATGAGCCCACCTTCCTAGTAGAATGGGCCTTCATCGACGTCTGTAACGGCAATCCAGCCGTAGTATGAGCGTGCTGAATCGTACTTCTGATCCAACGCGCAATAGTCTGCTTGGAAGCGGGACACCCAATTTTGTTGGGAGCACACAGGACAAAGACTGTTTTCCGTATACGAGCTGTTCTAGCGACATAAATCTTCAAAGCCCTAACCACATCTAGAGACTTTGACTCAGTGAACGTGTCAGTAACTACTGGCACTACAATAGGTTGGTTTATGTGGAAAGATGAAACCACCTTCGGAAGAAAATGTTGACGAGTCCTCAACTCTGCCCTATCTTCATGGAAGATCAGGTAAGGGCTCTTGTGAGACAAGGCCTCCAATTCAGACACCCGCCGCGCAGATGCCAATGCCAAAAGCACCACCACTTTCCAAGTGAGAAACTTCAACTCTATCTCTTGTAGAGGCTCAAACCAATTTGATTGAAGGAACTGCAACACCACGTTAAGGTCCCATGGTGCCACTGGAGGCACAAATGGAGGCTGGATGTGCAGAACCCCTTTCACGAAGGTCTGAACCTCTGGAAGAGAGGCCAATTGTTTTTGAAAGAACACTGACAAGGCCGAAAATCTGGACCTTGATTGATCCCAATCGTAGGCCCGCCTCCACACAGCCTGCAGAAAATGGAGAAAACGTCCCAACTCAAACTCTTCCGTAGGAGCCTTCTTGGATCCATACCAAGACACACATTTTCTCCAAATACGGTGGTAATGTTTCAACATTACTCCTTTCCTGGCCTGAATAAGGGTGGGGATGACTTCCTTGGGAATACCCTTTCGGGGTAGGATACAGCGCTCAGCAGCCATGCCGTCAAACGTAGCCGCGGTAAGTCTTGATACACACACGGCCCCTGCTGCAGCAGGTCCTCGCGAAGAGGAATAGACAGAGGATCTTCTATGAGCAACTCCTGAAGATCTGGGTACCAAGCCCTCCTTGGCCAGTCTAGGGCAATGAAGATTGCTCAAACTCTTGTTGTTCTTATAATCCTGAGCACTTTTGGGATCAGCGGAAGTGGAGGGAAGACATACACCGACCGGAACACCCACTGGGCCAGCGCATCCACTGCTATTATTTGAGGGTCTCTCGAACTGGAACAATATCTCTGAAGCTTCTTGTTGAGATGAGATGCCATCATGTCTACTTGAGGAACTCCTCAAAGACTTGTCACATCTGTGAAGACTTCTTGGTGTAGGCCCCACTCTCCTGGATGGAGATCGTTTCTGCCGAGGAAGTCTGCTTCCCAGTTGTCTACTCCCGGAATGAAAATTGCCGACAGAGCCTTTACATGTCTTTCTGCCCAGAGGAGGATCTTCGTCACCTCTGCCATTGCTGCTCTGCTTTTCATTTCGCCCTGCCTGTTTATGTACGCGACTGCTGTTACATTGTCCGACTGGATCTGCACGGGATGATCTTGAAGATGATGTACCGCTTGTTGAAGGCTCTCAATTCCAGCACGTTTATGTGAAGGCAGGCTTCCTGACTTGACTATTTTCCCTGGAAGCTCTCTCCCTGAGTGACCGCTCCCCAGCCTCGGAGACTTGCATCCGTGGTTACCAGGAGCCAGTCCTGAATACCGAACCTGCGTCCCTCTAGTAGGTGAGAACTGCGCAGCCACCACAGGAGCGAAATCCTGGCTTTTGACGACAGGATTATCTTCCGGTGCCTGAGTAGGTGGGATCCGGACCACTTGTCCAACAGGTCCCACTGGAACACCCTGGCATGGAACCTGCCAAACTGTATGGCCTCGTAGGCCGCCACCATCTTCCCCAACAACCGAATGCACTGATGGATCGACACACTCGATGGTTTCAATATCTGCTTTACCATTTTCTGGATTTCCAGAGCCTTTTCCACCGGGAGAAATACTCTCTGAACGTCTGTGTCCAGAATCATCACGAGAAAAGACAATCTTGTCGTCTGTTCCAACTGTGACTTTGGATAATTTATGATCCAACCGTGTTGTTGGAGTATTGACAGGGAGAGTGTGATGTTTTGTAACAACTGCTCCCTGGATCTCGCCTTTATCAGGAGATCGTCTAGATAAGGAATTATATTGACTCCTTTTTGACGCAGGAGTACCATCATCTCCGCCATCACCTTGGTGAATACCCTTGGTGCCGTGGAGAGACCGAAAGGTAACGGCAATCCTGAACCGCAAATCTCAGATAAGCCTGGTGATAAATGGGAACATGCAGGTAAGCATCTTTTATGTCTACCGACACCATGTAGTCCCCTTCCTCCAGACTGGAAATCACTGCCCTCAGTGATTCCATTTTGAACTTGAATCGTTTCAAGTAGAGATTCAGATTTTTCAGGTTTAGGATCAGTCTGAACGAGCCGTCCGGGTTCGGAACTACAAAAAAGGCTTGAATAAAATCCCTCCCCTTGTTGTGACAAAGGTACCAGGACAATGACCTGATCCTGACAATTTTTGGATTGCCGCTGTTACTGCTTCCCTTTCTGGAAGAGAAACTGGCAAGGTCAATTTGAAAAATCAGTATGGGGAAACGTCTTGAAACTCCAGCTTGTATCCCTGGGACACTATTTGCAATACCCAGAGATCCAGGTCAGACAGAATCCAACCTTGGCTGAACAGTTTGAGACGTGCCCCCACCCGAGCAGCCTCCCGCAAAGGAGCCCCAGCGTCAAGCTGAAGATTTGGCAGAAGTAGGGGTAGACTTCTGCTCCTTGGAACCCGAAGCTGCTGTGTACTTCTTTCTCCATCCCCTACCCGCAAAGAAGGGGGAACCTCTCGCTTTTTTGTATTTATTGGGCCGAAAGGACAGCATGTCCGGGTGATATGTCTTTTTTGCCGTTGCAGAGGGCAAAAATGTTGACTTACCTGCGGTAGCCGCCGAGACTAACGCATCCAGTCCATCGCCAAATAAGGCCTCACCTTTACATGGGAGAGCCTCCATATTTCTTTTGGAATCTGCACCCGCGTTCCACTGGCGACTCCACAACGCCCGCCGAGCCGATACTGCCATGGTAGCGGCATGTGAACTCAAGAGTCCAATATCTTTCATCGCTTCTAGCATGTATGCGGCAGCGTCTTTGATATTCCCTAACTTATGGAGTATCACATCTTTATCAATTGTGTCAATTTCTGATGACACGCTTTCTGACCATTTTTCAATAGCGCAACTCACCCACGCGCAAGCAATTGTGGGCCTGAGCAGCGTACCATTGGCAACATAAATGGATTTCAATGTAGTTTCCATCTTTCGGTCTGCAGGGTCTTTTAGTGAAGCCATGCCAGGTGCAGGGAGAATTACCTTCTTTGTCAACGTGGACAGTGCACTGTCTAACACAGGGGGTGACTCCCATTTTTTCCTGTCCTCCACCGGGAAAGGATAAGCTATCTGAATTCTCTTGGGAATACAAAATGTATTTTCGGGATTCACCCACATCCCTTCAAAGAGTGTATTAAGCTCATGGGAAGGAGGGAAAGTGACCTTAGATTTCTCTTCTTTATAGAAATAAGCCTTCTCCTGAGGTACAGGAGTGGCTTCCGTGACTTCCAGAACTTCCCTTATAGCCACAATCATATATTGTATATTTTTTGCCAATTTATGATCTATTTCCCTGGAGTCACTATTGTCGACACAAGAATCAGTGTCCATGTCGGTATCAGTATTCACAATATACTTATTAGGGGACAGACCCACAGTAAAATCTGTCAGAGGGACACAGTTTAGGAGCAGCCAGTTCACAACCCCAGCGCCAGTATCTAATGCCTGTGAACACAGAATGCCCACTGACATGCAGCGCTTTTTACACAGTAAAACACACTTGTAAAGCACCAAATTCGCTTGTGCCCCCCCCCCCCCATGTTTTGCACCCTGATACTTGTAGTCAGAAGTGAAGGAGGACCAGCGATTTCTCTGCAGCCTGCGGAGAGAGAACATGGCACTGAGCAGTGTGCTGGCTGCCTGAGGAAGAAGCTCCGCCCTTTTTAGCTCAGAAACTTTTCATAATATTTATACTGGCGGGGTAGGGATGTGCCTGGGCATCTTATTCCCTCTTTTTTGCCAGTTTATAGAGGTGTTTTTGCTGCCCAGGGCGCCCCCCCAGCACCCTGCAGTGCCTGTGTGTGTGGGCAATGGCGCACTGCGCTCCCGCCAGCCGCGCTGTACCTCAGCCGTCACTTTTCTTGATAGAAGATCTGTCTTCTTCTACTCACCTGTCTTCTGGTTCTGTGAGGGGGGTGACGGCGTGCTGTGGGAGTGAGCATCTAGGCACGGCTAGCGTTCAGTACCCTTCAGGAGCTAATGGTGTCCTGTCAGCCAGAAGCAGAGCCATGAAACTCTTCAGGAAGTTGGTTCCTACTTCTGCCCCCTCAGTCCCATGAAGCAGGGAGTCTGTTGCCAGCAGTTCTCCCTGAAAATAACAAACCTAACATAAGTCTTTTCAGAGAAACTCAGTAGAGCTCCTCAGAGTGCATATAGTCGACCTGGGCACATTTCTAAAACTGAGGTCTGGAGGAGGGGCATAGAGGGAGGAGCCAGTTCACACCCAATGAAAAGCCTTTGAGTGCCCATGTCTCCTGCGGATCCAGTCTATACCCCATGGTCTTGATGTCATCCCCAGCATCCTCTAGGACATATGAGAAAATAAGAATTTACTCACCGGTAATTCTATTTCTCGTAGTCCGCAGTGGATGCTGGGAACTCCGTAAGGACCATGGGGAATAGACGGGCTCCGCAGGAGACTGGGCACTCTTAAAAGAAAGATTAGGTACTATATCTGGTGTGCACTGGCTCCTCCCTCTATGCCCCTCCTCAAGACCTCAGTTAGGGAAACTGTGCCCGGAAGAGCTGACATTACTAGGAAAGGGTTTGGAATCCAGGGTAAGACTCATACCAGCCACACTAATCACACTGTACAACTCGTGATAACCATACCCAGTTAACAGTATGAACAACAACTGAGCCTCAGTAACAGATGGCTCATAACAATAACCCTTTAGTTAAGCAATAACTATATACATGTATTGCAGAGAGTCCGCACTTGGGACGGGCGCCCAGCATCCACTACGGACTACGAGAAATAGAATTACCGGTGAGTAAATTCTTATTTTCTCTGACGTCCTAGTGGATGCTGGGAACTCCGTAAGGACCATGGGGATTATACCAAAGCTCCCAAACGGGCGGGAGAGTGCGGATGACTCTGCAGCACCGAATGAGCAAAGGCAAGGTCCTGCCGCAGAATGAGCTTGCTGAATCGTGCTACAGATCCAGCGCGCAATAGTTTGCTTTGAAGCAGGAGCACCCAGCTTGTTGGGCGCATGCAGGATAAACAGCGAGTCAGTTTTCCTGACTCCAGCCGTCCTGGCTATATATATTTTCAAAGCCCTGACTACATCTAGTAACTTGGAGTCCTCCAAGTCCCTAGTAGCCGCAGGCACCACAATAGGTTGGTTCAAATGAAACGCTGATACCACCTTAGGGAGAAATTGGGGACGAGTCCTCAATTCTGCCCTGTCCATATGGAAGATCAGATAAGGGCTTTTACACGACAAAGCCGCCAATTCTGACACACGCCTAGCCGAAGCTAAGGCCAATAGCATGACCACTTTCCACGTGAGATATTTTAGCTCCACGGTCTTAAGCGGCTCAAACCAGTGGGATTTCAGGAAATCCAACACAACGTTAAGATCCCAAGGTGCCACTGGAGGCACAAAAGGGGGCTGAATATGCAGCACTCCCTTAACAAACGTCTGAACTTCAGGCAGTGAAGCCAGTTCTTTTTGAAAGAAAATAGATAGGGCCGAAATCTGGACCTTTATGGATCCTAATTTTAGGCCCATAGTCACTCCTGACTGTAGGAAGTGCAGGAATCGACCCAGCTGGAATTCTTTCGTAGGGGCCTTCCTGGCCTCACACCAAGCAACATATTTTCGCCATATACGGTGATAATGTTGTGCTGTCACGTCTTTCCTAGCCTTTATCAGCGTAGGAATCACTTCATCTGGAATGCCCTTTTCCGTTAGGATCCGGCATTCAACCGCCATGCCGTCAAACGCAGCCGCGGTAAGTCTTGGAACAGACAGGGCCCCTGTTGTAACAGGTCCTGTCTGAGAGGCAGAGGCCATGGGTCCTCTGAGATCATTTCTTGTAGTTCTGGGTACCAAGTTCTTCTTGGCCAATCCGGAACGATGAGTATAGTTCTTACTCCTCTCTTTCTTACAATCCTCAGTACCTTGGGTATGAGAGGAAGAGGAGGGAACACAAACCGACTGGTACACCCACGGTGTCACTAGTGCGTCCACAGCTATCGCCTGAGGGTCCCTTGACCTGGCGCAATATTTTTTTTAGCTTTTTGTTGAGACGGGACGCCATCATGTCTACCTGTGGCCGTTCCCAACGATTTACAATCAGAGTGAAGACTTCTGGATGAAGTCCCCACTCTCCCGGGTGGAGGTCGTGTCTGCTGAGGAAGTCTGCTTCCCAGTTGTCCACTCCCGGAATGAACACTGCTGACAGTGATAGCACGTGATTCTCCGCCCATCGGAGAATCCTTGTGGCTTCTGCCATCGCCATCCTGTTTCTTGTGCCGCCCTGTCGGTTTACATGGGCGACCGCCGTGATGTTGTCTGACTGAATCAGCACCGGTTGGTTTTGAAGCAGGGGTTCTGCTTGACTCAGGGCGTTGTAAATGGCCCTTAGTTCCAGAATATTTATGTGAAGGGAAGTCTCCTGACTTGACCACAGCCCTTGGAAGTTCTTTCCCTGAGTGACTGCCCCCCAACCTCGGAGGCTTGCATCCGTGGTCACCAGTACCCAGTCCTGTATGCCGAATCTGAGGCCCTCGAGAAGATGAGCCTTCTGCAGCCACCATAGCAGAGACACCCTGGCCCTTGGGGACAGGGTGATCAGCCGATGCATCTGAAGATGCGATCCGGACCACTTGTCTAACAGATCCCACTGAAAGATCCTTGCATGGAATCTGCCGAAGGGAATTGCTTCGTAAGAAGCTACCATCTTTCCCAGGACTCGCGTGCAGTGATGCACCGACGCCTGTTTTGGTTTCAGGAGGTCCCTGACCAGAGATGACAATTCCTGGGCCTTCTCCACCGGGAGAAACACCTTCTTCTGTTCTGTGTCCAGAATCATGCCCAAGAACAGCAGACGCGTCGCAGGAATCAGCTGCGACTTTGGGATATTCAGAATCCAGCCGTGCTGTTGCAGCACTTCCCGAGATAGTGCTACGTTGACTAACAACTGCTCCTTGGACCTCGCCTTTATAAGGAGATTGTCCAAGTACGGGATAATTATAACTCCCTTCTTCCGAAGGAGTATCATCATTTCGGCCATTACCTTGGTAAATACCCTCGGTGCCGTGGACAGACCAAACGGCAACGTCTGGAATTGGAAATGACAGTCCTGTACCACAAACCTGAGGTACTCCTGGTGAGGTGGGTAAATGGGGACATGCAGATAAGCGTCTTTGATGTCCAGCAACACCATAAAATCCCCCTCTTCCAGGCTTGCAATAACCGCCCTGAGCGATTCCATTTTGAACTTGAACTTCCTTACATAAGTGTTCAAGGATTTCAAATTTAGAATGGGTCTCACCGAACCATCTGGTTTCGGTACCACAAACATTGTGGAATAGTAACCGCGTCCCTGTTGAAGGAGGGGAACCTTGATTATCACCTGCTGAAGGTACAGCTTGTGAATAGCCGCCAGCACTACCTCCCTTTCCCTGGGAGCCGCTGGCAAGGCTGATTTGAGGTAACGGCGAGGGGGAGTCGCCTCGAACTCCAGCATGTATCCCTGAGATACCACTTGTAGAACCCATAGATCCACCTGTGAGCGAACCCACTGGTCGCTGAAGTTCTGGAGACGCGCCCCCACCGCACCTGGCTCCACCTGTGGAGCCCCAGCGTCATGCGGTGGACTTAGTGGAAGCAGGAGAGGATTTTTGTTTCTGGGAACTGGCTGTCTGGTGCAGCTTTTTCCCTCTACCCCTACCTCTGGGCAGAAAGGATGCGCCTCTGACCCGCTTGCCTTTCTGAGGCCGAAAGGACTGTATTTGATAATACGGTGCTTTCTTAGGCTGTGAGGAAACCTGAGGTAAAAAAGTCGATTTCCCAGCTGTTGCTGTGGATACGAGGTCCGAGAGACCGTCCCCAAACAATTCCTCACCATTATAAGGCAAAACCTCCATGTGCCTTTTAGAGTCAGCATCACCTGTCCACTGCCGAGTCCATAATACTCTCCTGGCAGAAATGGACATTGCATTAATTCTAGATGCCAGCCGGCAAATGTCCCTCTGTGCATCCCTCATATACAAGACAACGTCCTTTATATGCTCTATGGTTAGCAAAATAGCATCCCTGTCGAGGGTATCAATGTTGTCTGACAGGGTATCAGACCATGCTGCTGCAGCACTACACATCCATGCTGAAGCAATAGCAGGTCTCCGTATAGTACCTGAGTGTGTATATACAGACTTCAGGATAGCCTCCTGCTTTCTATCTGCAGGCTCCTTTAGGGCGGCCGTATCCTGAGACGGCAGTGCCACCCTATTAGATAATCGTGTGAGCGCCTTGTCCACCCTACGGGGATGTCTCCCAGCGTAACCTATCCGTTGGCGGGAAAGGGTACGCCATCAGTAACCTCTTAGAAATCACTAGTTTCTTATCAGGGGAACTCCACGCTTCTTCACACAAGTCATTTAATTCATCAGATGGGGGAAATGTCACTGGCTGCTTTTTCTCCCCAAACATAATACCCTTTTTAGTGGTAACCGGGTTAATGTCAGAAATGTGCAACACATTTTTCATTGCCGTAATCATGCATCGGATGGCCCTTGTGGACTGTACATTTGTCTCATCCTCGTCTACACTGGAGTCAGACTCAGTGTCGACATCTGTGTCTGCCATCTGAGCTAGCGGGCGTTTTTGAGCCCCTGATGGCCTCTGAGACGCCTGGGCAGGCGCGGGCTGAGATGCCGGCTGTCCCAAGGCTGTTACGTCATCAAACCTTTTATGTAAAGAGTTGACACTGTCGGTTAATACCTTCCACATATCCATCCACTCCGGTGTCGGCCCCGTAGGGGGCGACATCACACTTATCGGCTCCTGCTCCGCATCCACGTAGCCCTCCACATCAAACATGTCGACACAGCTGTACCGACACACCGCACACACACAGGGAATGCTCTGACTGAGGACAGGACCCCACAAAGTCCTTTGGGGAGACAGAGAGAGAGTATGCCAGCACACACCACAGCGCTATATAACACAGGGATTATCACTATACTGAGTGATTTTTCCCAATAGCTGCTTATTAAGACCAATTTGCGCCTAAATTTATGTGCCCCCCCCTCTCTTTTTTACCCTTGTTGTACTGGATACTGCAGGGGAGAGCTTGGGGAGCGTCCTTCCAGCGGAGCTGTGAAGAGAAAATGGCGCTGGCTGTGCTGAGGAAGATAGCCCCGCCCCTTCAGCGGCGGGCTTCTCCCGCTTTTTATAATGTTAATGGCGGGGGTTTTTGCACATATACAGTGTTATACACTGTATTATGTGCTATTTGTGCCAAAAGGTAAACTAATTGCTGCCCAGGGCGCCCCCCCCCAGCGCCCTGCACCCAACAGTGACCGGAGTGTGTGGTGTGCTATGGGAGCAATGGCGCACAGCTGCAGTGCTGTGCGCTACCTTGATGAAGACAGGAGTCTTCAGCCGCCGTTTTTCCTCTTTATCTTCTGTCTTCTGGCTCTGCAAGGGGGACGGCGGCGTGGCTCCGGGAACGGACGATCGAGGTCGGGCCCTGTGTTCGATCCCTCTGGAGCTAATGGTGTCCAGTAGCCTTAGAAGCACAAGCTAGCTGCAAGCAGGTAGGTTTGCTTCTCTCCCCTCAGTCCCTCGTAGCAGTGAGTCTGTTGCCAGCAGATCTCACTGAAAATAAAAAACCTAACAAATACTTTCTTTTCTAGTGAGCTCAGGAGAGCCCACTAAGTGCATCCAGCTCTGGCCGGGCACAGATTCTAACTGAGGTCTGGAGGAGGGGCATAGAGGGAGGAGCCAGTGCACACCAGATATAGTACCTAATCTTTCTTTTAAGAGTGCCCAGTCTCCTGCGGAGCCCGTCTATTCCCCAGCATCCACTAGGACGTCAGAGAAAAATGATTTTGCTAATAGTGGTATATTTAGCATAGCAAATAATTTTTATAAATCAATCTCAACAGTCAGATCAAAAATAATTAAAGTGGAAACAGACATGATCTATAAATTAAATGGGGGCAATTCAAATATTATTCAGGCGCTGGCCACTAGATGGCACCAGACGTCAACAATTCACTTGTTCTGCCGTTTGGACGCAATCATTGCAGGCGCTGACATTTCTGCTTGCAGCCCCCCCAAGCAGGACTGGGTACCCAAACAGAACTTTTCTTGTACCATGGGCAGCATTTTCGTCAGGTTGAGTCGCTTTGCGCAACAACCCCCGGCACTCAATTAGCGCAAAAAAAAACATGGGCGCCCAGACAATTGCATACCACTCCGTTTAAAGTAACGGGGGAAATGCAATTATGAGCACCCATTAAACAAATTGAACCACCCCTTATATATTTAAATAGACTGCAGTAGATGAAGCAACTGTGTATTAAAAGCCATTTATATGGATAGGTTATCCAAAAACCATTTACACGATAGATTATCCCCCCAAATTTTTTTTTAACACAGTTCAACAGTAGCTTGTTCCTAAAACTCTGCATGTTAAAAACGAAACTACCGACATTTATACTGGTGAAGATGGTACATGTGTTTATGGTTTAGAACAGTGGTCTCCAACCTTAATTGGGGTGTGAGCTACTTTCGGAAAATAAAACCTCTGAAGGAGCTACCCCCTCCCCCCAATGCGCGTGCATTCCTGCAAAAGTGGGCGTGTCCTTACATGCCCCCCGCGTAGTGCCAGATACACAAATAATGCCCCCCAGCAATGCCAGTTATACAAATAATGCCTCCCAGCAGTGCCAGATACAAACATAATATCCTCAGCAGTGTCAGATACACAAATAATGCCCCCCAGCAGTGCCAGATACAATGCCCCCACCAGAAGTGCCAACAACAATTACCCCCACAGTGCCATTTAAAATACCCCCCGCAGCGCCAGATAAAATGCCCCACACAGTGCTAACCCTTGCTGGCTTCTTCTACTGCCGCCGGTGCTGCTCCTCCTGTATGAGGGACGGAAGGGGAGGAGAGCGCATTGCGCGCCTCTCCTGTGAAGTCCGGAGAGCGGCTGCGGTGAGGGTGACAGTCTCCGGTGGCGGTTGGCATATAAAATATGGTGCTGGTGAGCCAATCAAAACCCGTGGCCCGGCCGCCAATCAGGTGCCACCACTGCCGGTCCACGAGCTCTGATTGGCTAACGGACAGCACCATATTAAAAATGAGGGAGGAGTGCCAGTGACTGCCCAAGCCCGTGCGCTCTGTGAACTACCGAAAATACTACGGCGAGCTACCGGTAGCTCGCAAGCTACAGGTTGGAGATCAGTGATTTAGAATCATTACACTAGGAACTGAATATTTAAAGAGCAATTAAAAATGACAATTTAAATAAGTGGAATTTAAAGGGGTGGAATTCAATTGTTTTGTAGGGGCACATGGAAGAAATTATATTATTCACTCCCTTGGGCGCAAGTGCCATGTGTGCGCGTCCATAAATGACGAGTTTAGCTGCGCAAATCGGCTAAACCCATCTAAAGAACGGCTTTGGACTCCCAAACCAGTGTTTGGAAAGCCAATATGCTGATTTATCACATTTCAGCTCACACCTCAGAAGCCTGCGAGCTGAAATGTGTCCATCCGCCCAAACAAAGCAACAACTGAATTGCTCTATCGGATGCCATCTAGTGGCGTCCACGGGGAAAAACAACTGAATTCTCCCCTGAGAAAGAGACAAATACACAGGTTATTTATGAAGCATCAGGTTGCAAATCCTGGCACTTCTGATAGGGTTTATGCCCAAAATGTAAAAAATAAACCCTTCACTGATTTGTGTTTGCAGCTCCATAGGCTGTGTACAAAAATAAGCAAGTCCAGTGCAAGTTCATGCCACGAGGGGGGCCCCCTTCACCCCAATTTAATTGAGCCAAATATGACAAATTCCAGTATTAACTGCAGTTCAGATAATCCAAATCTGATGCAGTGATTCGAAACCACACACATGTAATTATACTATATGGTCATTTTCTTAGGAGCACCTGCACACTAATACAAATATCAGCCAATCATGTTGCAGCAGCTTATTACATAATAATACTCAGACATGGTCAAAAGGTTCAATTGTTCACACCAAAACACAAAAATGGAGAAGATATTCAATCTTTACCATGGAATGATTGTTGGTGCTAGACAGAACGAGTATCTGCTGATAATCTGAGATTTTTACAAACCGCAATTTCTATAGTTTTCAAAGAATGGTATGCAAAACCAAAAACATTCAGCGAGCAACAGTTCTATGAGCAAAAATATACGTTATGGTAAGAACTTACGGTATTTCTACTATGTCCACAGGTTTCCACATGACAACATTGGGATATGATGGAGCGACAGCGGATTGGCACCAAACTATCACAAGCTTTCAGTCCTCCCAGGATGCAACGGGCTCGTCCATATATCCCCGCCCACTGACTCAGGAAAATCAGTTGTATTCCAAAGCATTTCGGCAGGAGCATTATGTAGAAACCTATTCAGGCGAAAAACACACATGTACACTCTTCCATGCAAGAGGGAAGAGTTCAGTGAGTATATAGATTCTCAAATCAGGTGCGTCAGGGTGGGATCCCTGTGGACATAGGAGAAATCCCGTTATCAACGGTAAGTTCTTACCATAACATATATTTCTCCGGCAGAGTCCATAGGATAACATTGGGACTTCCCAAAGCAAATTTTTAGTGGTGGGGACGCTCCTGATTAATAGGAGAACCTTTACGCCCGAATTGAGCATCATGAGAGACAAAAGATATCTCAGGCATAATGTCTAATTGAATATGTTTATTGGAAGCCATGTGGCTGCCTTACATTCTGTTCTGCTCAAGCACAATATTGTGCTAACCATGAAAGACCTTCCTTACATGTAGAGTGAGCAGAGACATTAGCCGGGACGGGGAGATCAGTTTAAGAATATGCTTCTGAAATCGCCATTCGGCGCCATCTTGCTAGCGTCTGCTTAGTAGCAGGCCCTCTCCTCTTGTGAAAACCGTAGAGGATGAAAAGAGAATTTGTCTTTCTAATGGCACTGGTACGATCCATGTAGATACTTAATGCCCAGACTATGTCCAGCGACGCATCTCCCACAGAAAATCCCGATTCCTGAAAAACCGGGACCATAATATCTTCATTAAGGTGGAATATAGATCACTCCTTAGGAAAATACCCACACCTAGTTCTGAGAACTACTTTATCTGGATAACATCAGAAAAGGAGATTAGCATAACAGCGCTCCTAAATTTGACACTCTTCTAGCTGCTGCCATAGTCAGCCGAACGAGAACTTTAGCTGTCAACCATTTAAAATCCACTTCACTTAGTGGTTTAAACAGAGCAACTTGACAGGCTTTGAGGTCTAGATTTAGATTCCCTGACCCCGTAGTAGGAAAAAGGGAAGATTGAATGCGCAGCATTCCCTGGGAAAAAGTGCGCACATCCTGCAATTTGGCATTTTTCTTTCGGAACCATACAGTCATTGCTGACACTTGTATTTCGAAGGAAGCCACCGCTAAACCTTTATCTATTCCTGTTTAAAGGAATGCTAAAACCCTGGAAACGCTGCAAGATTTCAGGTCCATACCTATTCCATTGCACCAATGAATATAAGCTTGCCATATCTGGTGATAAATACAAGTCAAGGAAGTTTTTCCTTGCTCTGAGCATTTGTGAAAATCATCTGGACCTCAGTATATAGACGTCAAAAGCCACGCCATCAAAACAGTTGATCCAGATATCTGTGAAAATCAAGGACCCTTTCTTAGTCTGGGCGTAGAGGAATCAGAAAAGGTATTCAACATTTTCTGCGGCTCCGTGTACCAACGCCTTCTGGGCCAAGCCGAGACTTGTTAGAATCCCGGCATCTTTGTTGCATCCTGAGTAGCAGGATGATTTGAGAAACACATGAGAAATAAAATTCCCATTAAAAAGACATCCACAAAGATCACTTCCGTTGTTCCTGACCCGATTATGGCTTTTGTTGTTCAGATGGGACACCATGAGAATTATCTCTGGCCAAGCCCATTTGTCTACCAGAGTCTGAAACGACTTTTAGGGTGCAAAGCCCATTCATTTACCTGAATGGCGTGTCGACTGAGAAATCAGCTCTTCAGTTTAGGACTCCCGGGACAAACCCTGCGGACAAAGCTGGAAGATGGAGTTCTGCACACCTTAGTATGTGATTTACCTCCTTTCTTGCTATTTATCTGCGTGTTCCTCTCTGAAAGTTGAGGTACACTACTGCCATTTCCTTATCCTTGCGGATCTGGACCGATCTTCCTTTAGGAATGTCCCGTGCCTGAATCAGGACCCAGTATATGGCCAGATATGCCAACAAATTTATTAGCAGGCAACTTTCTTCTGTGGGCCATAAACCCCAGAATCATAATTTTCCAGACAATGGCCCCCACAGCCCTGAAGACTGGCATTTGTTGTCAGGATTTCACCACCTGATATCCAAAAGAAAAAGGTATCCCTGATCTAGACGGAATGTCTGTAGCCGCCAGGCTACTCGCTTTCTTACCTTTTTTTTTGCCAGTAACACGTACTTGTTTGTGTACTGTCCATCTGGCCCACCTATACCACCTGGTATTCACAGATGGTCTTGCGCTTAGAGAATTTAACCCTGTATAACACTGCTTAACTTCCATCAATTGAGATTGGACATATCCAGTGTGATGCGGCCGTAGATGGAGGAGAAGCTGGGAAAGTCTTGAGTGGAATTATGCCCACTCCATCATGTGTATTGTTAACACCATCAAACCCATCATTCGCATTGCTGCGTGAATTGATTTTGATATTGTAACAACTCTCCTAGCTTTGCCCTGGATATCTTGTTTCGAGGTAACTACTTTCTGCAAACTTGAATTCAGTATAGCCCCACCGTGAGTTATGTTACGGAACCAGAGATTATCCCATTTTCGAACCACCCGTGCCTCTGCAGACAAGTTATTTGTATGTTGTAGATGACACAGAACCTTTCCTGCATTTGTGTCAAGACAAGAAGGTGGTCAAGGTATGGCAGTTTTCTTAACCTCTACTAACGGAGATAATTTGCCATAATCATTTTGGTAAATACTCTGGGGCTAACCCAAAGGGTAAGGCCTAACTGAATTTTTTAGATAACACTGATGGACAGTGTTATAGGAGCCTGAAGGTAAAATTCCTGACTTATCCAGGAATACCATGTATTATATTGGCTCCTCACCCAACTATGGAGTTGCCTCCACGTGAACCATGTTACCCAAATATCTCTGTTTTTGAAATGGATAATGGGGCAAGGAATTGTTTTTGACCCAGGTGGGAATAAATCCCCCATTGTGCATGGGTTACTGGAATGACTATTCCTGACAAAATATTTTCTGAATTGCTTCATGCAAATCCCTCGCCTACGCCTCTACCCGAGACGGGATGAAACTGAATATCTTTTAGGAGAATGGTTCCAGAAGGGAAAGTATAACCTTAGAGATACCGCTTCTTGCACCCAGGCATCTATTTGTAGACTGCTATCAAATCTGTGCAAACTAAAGTAGTCGGCCCCTTATCCTTCTAGAATCCGCCAGAAGGAGACCCGCATCATCATACTGATGGCCTCTGGTTTGGAAGCTGGCCTCTGGTTGCCTTTGCTTCTTTGCCTTACCAAACTTATTGTATTAAGGCTGTTATGTTCCTTTATGACCAACAATGCCGGACCCCTAGATTTGGGGTTATATGTGGAAGGACACATGACCTTCTTGGAGTCCGTTTCCGACTCCGGAATAACTGCTAACTCCTTCCCAAACAGAAACCTCCAGCCAAGGCAAAGTTTTCAGAACCTTCTTAGATTCTGAATCAGCTTCCCATGTATGTGAACCAAGCTGCTCTCGAACAACTATTGTTATGCTGATGCCCTAGAACATTAGTATCCATATGAGCTATATGGGCTTCTTACTCCTTTGCAGGCGCTGAAAACTTGTTTTCCAGTACCTCCGCCCAATGTATCTACAGCACCTGGTATTTCAAGGTGGTTTCCCCTCCAAGAATTAACCAGGCCCAATACAGCTTAGCTTCCAAAATCTAGTGAGATTGGATTTATCCAGTGTGGTGTAGCTGTAGATTGCAAGGTGAAGTCATGGCTGGCCTTATGACTGCCCCAGACAAAGACAATATGGTCTTATTCTTTTGACGACAGAGGCCCTATAGATTTTTGCATTATCAATGACATGCATATCTATTTTGGGAGGCATTTCCTATTTTAAACAGTCCCTAGCTGAAAAAAGATATTGGAATCCCATTTACCGGGCATTCTATTTTATTGGGTGTAACCCAAACCTTTTTCCTGAATTCTGCCCTCGTGAAGAGGCCCTTTTGGGACGTTTAAACACAAGTGCCTTATTTTTTACCCCAGGCTCTGCTGCCTCTATTGACAGACTAGCCTTTTTTGCTCTCCATTATTCAGCTTATTTATTTAGCCAATATCTTTAACCTGTTCTTCGTATGCTGAAGTAGAGTACATAGCGCTTTCATCGTCTGATGATCATGTGTAGCCTGTGAAGTCGATGATTTATTTACATTCAGTTCATCAGCTTGTCTTATTGGAGATGCTGTTGGGGATATACCACAAGCAGTGAGCAGCATGTGTTAATAATGTAAGAATTAACATTTCAGCTAAACTGTACAAGGTCTGTGCAAACATCGCCTCAATGGGTCTAACTATACCTGATGTAGATCAGGAATGTATTATGCTAAACAGCAAATCATTTTTTCACATAACCATCCTGTACCAGATCATAGAGGATAATACAGTTTTTGCCAAACATATGAGTGTTTCTGTCAGTGTATGCCGCTCTTATAGACATGGTAAATCTCAGCACTTTCACAGTGTACTACACAATTTGTGACTGTAACAACTTTTTTCTAAAGTGATATGTGTGACCCTTCCCATGCACCTGCATTGAGGATCAGAAGATAAACAGACAATCATTTATATTAAGTCAACTTCACACTAGCAGTGAGTCACATGTTATACATATATATTTATATATCATATGAGCAAATCATCAACTACAAACACATCTCAAGCATGTAGGAGTACATATTACTGAATTCTGTTCTATACAGATTTTTAACGTATTCAGACGCATTGCGAAGAAAACCACAGTAATGTACACAAAAAACTCATATGCAACAGGCACTAAAGTTAACTATTCATACTAACAAGAGTAGATTGAATTTTAGTGCTGTATAACCCATACTCAGGACAGTGGGATACAGGGAGACTCGCCTCACTTCCAAGATCGATCAATACGTTAGCGAACGCCGAGTTGATCCAGTCGCTACTAGTGTATACTGCCGCTTCGGGAATTTTTAGTGAACACAGATGCTCAGAGAACACAATGTGTATGCAGACCCAAAGGTCTGCAACCCGGTCTCCTCGCGGTAAAGCCTAGTGTACACAGACACAGCTGCCTATGCTGCGACCGAGACCCCTCGTGGTAGCGTCTGAGACGGAAGTGAGGCAATAGTTCATGGCGGGAGACGCACCGAAGCTGGTCATGAACTGGGGGGAGGGACGACCAGGAGAGCGTCTGATTCCCCACTGCTGACATCAACCCTAGGGATCGCAGCCTCATACTAATCCTGGTGCCTTATGATCCTTAAGGCCTAGTGCTGGAGCAACCGTGGTGACAGAGCACCAGCTACTGTTTGGTAGTCTCCTCCCAATACAGTGCGGCTGTGTCCGTATTCCCCTTCTAAGCGGAACCGATGCCTTACCTTCTCCCCGTGCTCCGGCCACAGCCTGGTAACGTCTGCTGGACCTGCTAGTATATCCGACACAGGCGCCCGTCAAGACAGCACTTGTACCATGAGTAAGCGTTGCTGCGACCCGGCGGAGAGTTATTGGAGCGACTCTTTCCAATATGCGTGTAAGACGCTGTTAGGAAAGATCACTCAGAAAACATAGTAAGACTATAAAAAATAAGATTTTAAACCTACTGGTAAATCTTTTTCTCCTAGTCCGTAGAGGATGCTGGGGACTCCGTAAGGACCATGGGGATAGACGGGCTCCGCAGGAGACATGTGCACTAAAAAAGAACTTTAGGTATGGGTGTGCACTGGCTCCTCCCTCTATGCCCCTCCTCCAGACCTCCGTTAGAGCAACTGTGCCCAGAGGAGACGGACAGTACGAGGAAAGGATTTTTGTTAATCTAACGGCAAGATTCATACCAGCCCACACCATCCACACCGTATAACTTAGAATATACGAACCAGTTAACAGTATGAAACAAAACAGCATCAGCCCAAGACTGATCAAACTGTAACATAACCCTTATGTAAGCAAAAACTATATACAAGTCTTACAGATGTAGTCCGCACTGGGACGGGCACCCAGCATCCTCTACAGACTAGGAGAAACAGATTTACCGGTAGTTTTAAAATCTTATTTTCTCTTACGTCCTAGAGGATGCTGGGTACTCCGTAAGTACCATGGGGATTATACCAAAGCTCCCAAACGGGCGGGAGAGTGCGGATGACTCTGCAGCACCGATTGAGCAAACATGAGGTCCTCCTCAGCCAGGGTTTCAAACTTGTAAAACTTTGCAAAGGTGTTTGAACCCGACCAAGTAGCAGCTCGGCACAGCTGTAATGCCGAGACCCCTCGGGCAGCCGCCCAAGAGGAGCCCACCTTCCTAGTGGAATGGGCCTTAACCGATTTTGGTAACTGCAATCCAGCCGTAGAATGAGCCTGCTGAATCGTGTTACAGATCCAGCGAGCAATGGTCTGCTTAGAAGCTTCCGCCATTGCCACTCTGCTCTTTGTTCCGCCTTGGCGGTTTACATGAGCCACTGCGGTGATGTTGTCAGACTGAATCAGAACCGGTAGGTTGCAAAGCAAATTCTCCGCTTGACGAAAGGCGTTGTATATGGCCCTTAATTCCAGGGCGTTGATGTGAAGACAAGCCTCCTGGCTTGACCAGAGACCTTGGAAGTTTCTTCCCTGTGTGACTGCTCCCCAACCTTGGAGGCTCGTGTCCGTGGATACCAGAATCCAGTCCTGAATGCCGAACCTGCGACCCTCTAGAAGGTGAGCACTCTGCAGCCACCACAGGAGAGATACCCTGGCCCTGGGGGACAGGGTGATCGTCTGATGAATCTGTAGATGTGACCCGGACCACTTGTTCAGTAGGTCCCATTGGAAAGTCCTCGCATGGAACCTGCCGAAGGGAATGGCCTTGTAAGACGCCACCATCTTTCCCAGGACTCGAGTGCAGTGATGCACTGACACCCTTTTTGGCTTCAATAGGTCCCTGACCAGAGTCATGAGTTCCTGGGCCTTTTCTATCGGAAGATAAACCCTTTTCTGGTCCGTATCCAGAATCATGCCTAAGAAGGCCATACGAGTCGTAGGAACCAACTGTGACTTCGGAATATTGAGAATCCAGCCGTGTTGTTGTAACACCTTCAGCGAGAGTGATACGCTGTACAGCAACTGCTCTCGTGATCTCGCTTTTATCAGGAGATCGTCCAAGTACGGGATAATTGTGAAACCCTGCTTGCGCAAAAGCACCATCATTTCCGCCATTACCGTGGTGAAAATCCTCGGGGCCATGGAAAGCCCAAACGGCAATGTCTGAAATTGGCAAGGACAATCCTGTACCGCAAATCTCAGGTATGCCTGATGAGGTGGATATACGGGAACATGAAGGTATGCATCCTTTATGTCCAGGAACACCATATAATCCCCCCCCTTCCAGGCTGGCGATGACCGCTCTTAGCGATTCCATCTTGAACTTTAACCTTTTTAAGTATAGGTTTAAGGATTTTAAATTTAAAATGGGTCTGACCGAACTGTCCGGTTTCGGGACTACAAACAGGGTTGAGTAATACCCCATCTCTTGTTGCAGCAGGGGAACTTTGACCACCACTTGTTGAAGACACAATTTTTGAATTGCATTTAAAACTATCTCCCTGAGGAAGGTCGGGGTTTTTGTGCAGCTCCAGCTAGCCGACCAAAAAAAAACCCATTATTGACCCAAATCAAAGAGCCCACCTGCAGGAACACCAACCCCTCACCCTGCTGTACTACCCCACACCCGGAGGTTGAAGCTGCGGAATCGGGGGGGCCCTGCGCTGCCCCCTGCGGATTGCGGCCTACCTCCGTCTCAGAAGCCGGGGCCTCGATTTTTAAACAGACCCGTCGACGCATCGGAGCCGATACGACGGTTCTACAAACTCCCTCTTCCATCTGAGGGGCACCCCCTGACACCTGGCAGCCTGCCCATCGAGCGCTGGCCAGTGCAGGAGACAGAGAAACAGGCGGCCTGCGGGAGGTGAAGGCTGGGCCGCGTGTGGCTGGCAGCCGGCGGCCATCTTGCGGTTGGCGCCGCCCGAACACTGCGCCGGGCCTCACTAATTCCTGGCTCCACTGAGCGCTCACCTTCTGGCCCCCGCCTCACATATCTGCTCATATGCAGGATCTCCCCCCTCACTGAAAAAAATTGATGGCTGGGTGACCTCCGGAGGGACCAGGCCACACCAACAAGCGGCGGCCATCTTACGACTGGCACAGCAACTACTGACAAGCGGCGGCCATCTTGCGATTGGCATGGTCCACACTTCATGGCTGGAAATAGCCATGACCACAGCTCCCTCTTGTGGCGATCTCTAAATTAGACAACCTGCAGCCACTATACAGCTAATCCCATCATTTTACCTATTCTCATATCTCCTATCTGGTGGCTGGAAAGGAACCATTATATCACGCCTTACAACAACAGATGTGATACTTTATCGGCCCGATCGTCACCTGCCGCACCCAGGAATTACAGACTCATAGCGGTGGATGCCTGGCTCCCGCTACCTTACCCCGAACCTTTTGACATATACATCACGTCGCTGAGGCACCCAGCGGTGCCACGCTCTGAAGCCTCTGCAACATTGCTACCGGCAACCCTGATCCGTAACGTCCTGATATGCCTGCTATCTTCATAGCAATGTAACTTTCTAGTACCCTCCCAACGCTGATGTGACCATCATTAAACCACTCACTGTGCCCTACATTGCTTCTACTCTACATAATTAATTCTAGCGACCTCTTATGGAAAAGTTCCTGGTATCCACCCCAATGTCCTCGACTGGTCCTATTTCAGGCACACGCGAAGACACATCCCGCAGAAATTCATCTGACTCCGATTGCTCCACCACCCGATCTCGATCCCAAAGAAAACGTACTGGCGCTTCAACTACCAAACAGCCTAAAATGAAACCCACTGACATCGCGGCGGTTCTTGGACCTCTGTTAGACGAGAAACTGGCGGGCATCAAAGAAGCCATTGATTCCACCTTAGCCCAGCTGACTCATCACAGTAACCGTTTAGATGAAGTCGAGCAGAGGGTCTCAACATTGGAAGACGATCTACAAGCCGCACAGTCTACCATAAAGACCCAAACCACAGAAATCAAAGGCCTCACGGAAAAACTCGATGATTTGGAGAATCGGAGCCGTCGAAATAACCTGCGGGTGGTGGGCATCCCGGAATCGGTGAGAGGCCACGCACTACTGGACCTTCTATCCAACTGGCTACCCGACAAATTAGGCATGGATCTCCAGGGCTCACCATTAGCCATTGAAAGGGCACACAGGATTGGCCCCGAACGCAGAGAAGCCGCGGGACGCCCTAGACCTGTTATCCTACGGATTTTAAACTACGCGGATAAAGCTAAGCTCTTGGACCACTACCGGCAATCAGCGAACCTCCTTTATAAGGGAGAAAGGCTGCTTATATTCCAGGACTTCTCCACCCATGTCGCCAACAAGCGCAGAGAGTTCGCTCCGATATGCAAGCGACTGTTTGAAGAAAACGTCAAGTTCTCATTGTTATACCCTGCCCGCCTCCGGGTCTTGGTCAATGGAAAACCGTGCTTTTTTGACGATCCGACGGCGGCAAAGACCCATTTGGCACACCCTGACGCTTGACTGTCCACCCTTACTTATAGCTTGCCTATCTTCACAACTGCTTTCATCTACAGGTCACACAGTGTTCGGGATATGATCAAGGCATGCTACTCTTGCATGCTGGAGGCTTAGCCTCCCATTGTTCTCTATTTGTTAGTTTGATATTTTTGTATGTTTATGTGTCTGTTTGTTTTGCCTGCTGGGATAATGTGTCTCGATCCTCCATAGGTTGGCCCCTCCTTGCTCACTGGGACGGGGGGGGGCACCGTTTTACCTGTACAATTTTGATATTCTATTCTCCATCTACGGGGGTAGGATAGCATGGCTAACCACACTGTTTCCCAGACCTCAACCCCGGTGACAACCCCACTTTTAGACTTTAATATAGTTTCCTGGAATGTGGAGGGTCTAAATAGCCCCATTAAGCACAAGAAGGTAGTTGCTCATCTCTCTCGCTTGTCCCCTCAAGTAGTGTTCCTGCAAGAAACGCACTGGGAGCATAACTCCCTTGTGTCATTGAGAGCCCCTTGGATTGGAGAATGCGTGTCTGCTCCTTACACCAATAAAACCAGAGGTGTGGCCATCCTTTTTCATAAGAATCTTCAATTCTCTATTCTTAAAAAGTATGTCGACCCTGAGGGCAGATTTATATTTTTAGATGTATTAATCGACAAAGTGATATATACCTTTCTAAACGTGTATGCACCTACTGGATCTAACAATCTCTTTTTTGCAGATATTCTTCAAAGAGTTTTATCCTGGGGTAGCCAGAATTTAATCCTAGGGGGAGACTTCAACACGGTAGTTGATCCATCCATGGACAGGTCGGGGGTAAGTACCAAAAAACCCGGACCCTCCTCTACTCTACTCTCCTCGTTTTGTTCTCAACTCACCTTATTAGACCCCTGGCGTCTACATAACCCCCTTCAACGAGATTATTCTTTCTATTCCCACCCACATTCTACTCACTCTCGCATTGACTATCTATTTCTATCCAAACACCTCTTTTCTAAAGTTACCCACACCTCAATTAAAGACATCATTATTTCGGACCACGCCCCCATTACCTTGTCCCTACACCTGTCCCTACCTCAAAACATATCTAAATGTTGGAGATTCCCAGCATATCTCACACACTCAGAGGACTTCTTATTACATCTTAAACACACCTGGCAGAATTATACTACTGACAACCTGGATCAAGAATCTAACACTCCACTTTTTTGGGGAGCCTCTAAAGCAGTCCTCCGTGGCCATATCATCTCCTACGTCAATTCTAAGCGCAAGAAATTTAATATAAAATTACAGGAACTCAGCGCAGCTCTCACACTTGCATATCGCACATATAAACAAAGCGATAGCCCTACCCACAGGGAGGCGTACCTCATGGCAAAACAAATCTATGATACTTTTCTCACCGAGCAGGCCCAGATCAGCTACGACTACGGCAGGAACAGGTTTCATAGGTGGGGGAATAAATCCGGTAAGCTCCTGGCCAACCTGGTCAGGGGACCCCGAAACAAAACATGGGTTGACTCGTTGCACAGCTCTGGAAGTGTTCTTTCTGATCCCACTGACATCTGCTCGGCTTTCATGCACTTCTATAAGTCCCTATATACTGCCGACGTTGATAATGCAACTGATGGTCAATCATTCCTAGATGAGGCGCAGTTACCGAAGCTGGAATTAGAGGAGAGGGAATCGTTGGATGCCCCCATAACTGAGGAGGAGGTGCGGGCCACCATTAAGTCCCTCCCCAATGGAAAAAGCCCTGGCCCTGATGGCTTCAGCGCTGAATTTTACAAGGTGCTAGAGGCCGACATACTCCCCATATTAACACGATTATATAACCATATACTAACAACAGGGGAGACTCCCCTTCGTTTCAATGAAGCCAAACTCATAGTGCTAGCAAAACCTGGCAAAGACCCTACTCAGGTTGGGTCATACCGCCCCATCTCACTCCTCAATCAGGATTTTAAAATCTTGACTAAAATCATAGCTAACAGGTTGCAAGTATACTTACCCCATCTCATTTCACCTGCACAGATGGGATTCGTCAAAGGTAGACAATCCACACGGGGAGTGCGGGCGGCCCTAACTGCAATATCCTACACCCGCCTTAACCAGGCCAAAAATAACATCATTATAAATTTAGACGCAGAGAAGGCATTCGATAAAATTGCCTGGCCTCACTTATCCCGAGTGCTCGCCCACCAGGGGTTTGGCACAGTATTTTGCAACCTAGTGCAAACCTTATATACCAACCCAGTGGGGCAGGTTTTAGTCAATAATGTGACATCTTCATTTTTCACGTTAGAAAGAGGCACTAGGCAAGGATGCCCCTTGTCCCCCCTCCTTTTTGACTTGGCACTGGAACCCCTTATACGCCATATCCTGTCACACAAGAACTATAAGGGCATCGCTGTGGGAACACAGGAATTAAGGGCGGTGGCATTCGCAGATGATCTCCTCCTTTTCATGTCAGACCCTCACCATACAATCCCACAACTAATTGCCATGACTGATCGCTTCTCCTCTTTTGCAGGGTTTACCATCAATTATAGTAAGTCAGAAGCGTTGGCCATATATGGACAGGCGAAACTGGGTTGGGGAACCGCCTTTCCCTTTAAATGGGCGAATACACATATTACCTTTCTAGGCGTTGCACTCCCTGCTCAACCATGCCACCTATATAGGCTCAATATCACTCCAGTCCTGCATAAGATTAGAACCGAACTTGGCCTCTGGCAATCCCTCCCCCTTAATATGCTAGGGAGATGTAACTTATTTAAGATGGCCAGTTTCCCAAAGCTCCTCTATGTTCTACAGATGACCCCCCTATTGTTATCTAAATCAGACCTATCCTCTTTGAACGCTTCTATCTCCAAATACATCTGGGCTGGTAAACGCCCGAGGATTAGCATGAAAAAATTAACCCAGACGGTACCTAGAGGGGGAATCAATCTACCTGATATCAAACAATACAATCTTGCGTGCCTCTTACGCATTGCTATGGATTGGCTTGGAAATAATAATTACTACACAGATTCTAGACTAGATTCTCAACTATGTGCTCCCTTATCCCTCAGTTATCTTTTACATGCCAAGCCCTCCAAATTGGCCTTACATATCACCACTAATTTACTACTACTCCCCATAATGCAGGCGTGGAAAATGGCAAGGAAATCTCTCAAACTCCAATATCTATACTCACTTTCACTGCCCCTTATCGGCAACTTAGAGTTTCAGGAGGGGGGAGCTTTACAACCTTTTACTACCTGGCACTCTCTTGGCGTTCGCAACCTGCGCAACCTGCTTAACCCCTCCCGCGCCCCGCTGTCTTTCGTGGAGGCGCGAGAGAAATACGGCCTACTTCCTCACCACGAGTTTGCCTATTTCCAAGCAACACACTATCTTAAAACTGTATTATCTAAACTGACAGGGATCGACTTTCTTAACTCTCTGGACACACTAATCCAGTCGACCTGCTACTCCATATCAACCATTTACTCACGTATCCGTCTAGAACTTATCCCAGACGCGGACCTTCCGGAGCTGTCCCAATGGTCCTCCCACATCCCAACGGTCACCCCTGAATCCCTCTTAAATCACTTTCAGTTGACCTTGAAGCTTATTCCTGCAAGTTCTTACCAAGAAATGGCCTATAAAATGCTCCATAGGGCATACATTTCCCCTAAACGCCGATCACTGATGGGCATTTCAGAGGATAGTAAATGCACTAAATGCCTAATGGAGGGGGCCGACCTCTTCCATTGCTTCTGGGAATGCGCTCTGGTGTCACAGTTTTGGCATGAGGTACATCACTATGGAACTACATCCCTAGACATATCCTTTAGCTGCACCACTTCCTGGGCACTGTTCGGATGTTTAACCGATCAACCTGGCATCCCCAAGGCTAACAAAAAACTGCTTATGATATTATCAGCAGCTGGCAGGAAGGCAATCCTGCAACAATGGATTCATAATATACCTCCTAATATTTCGATGGTGACCTCTAGACTATTTTTTCTATTCACCATGGACTGGCTGGAGACCTCTATCCATAAGGAGAGGCTCACCCCTGCTTTGTTCCAATGTTGGAACCCTTACATTTTGACACTCCCCCTACATACTAAACAAGCCATAGACAAATGCTTTCAATCCACCTCATGGTACCTCCTCCACGCTATAGACCACCCTAACCCCTTAAACATCTGACTTATCCTTTCTCTCCTTCTCTGGACCCTTCTCCACTCCTTTCTATTTTCAACCATATACCGGGCTGCTTGGAAATATAGACCCCCGATTTGGGAAGATCGTGCTGTGGATGGATCGATGACCCGTGTCCCATAGTAGGCATTACATGTTGGTTTATTTTTCTTTATGTTTTAGGTATTTTATATGAGTTTAGGGATTTTCTGGATACCCTGTTTTTACTAGTGGAAAATCGGTGTTTGATACATTTTGTTCCATCTATAATCTTCTCCGCTCTTGTGATTAAAGCACACCATAAATTCCCTGATACCATTAGTTCTACACATGTTCCCTTTCTTGGAAGGGTATAAAAGTTATTATAAGAAGAAAAGTTTGAAAATATGTTTGGATCTCTACCTGAGATTATATGAGACTGAATGATATGTGACTCCTTATCTCCTGCTAGGAGGACTTTGTATGATGTATTTTATGTTATACACTGTTAACCATATACTATATTTCATGTCTCGAAATGCTGCTTACTTATTCTGTACGATGTGAGATTGCAATAAAAATAATTTGAAAAAAAAAAAAACTATCTCCCTCTCTGGGAGAGAAGCTGGTAGGGCCGACTTGAAAAAGCGGCGAGGAGGCACCTCTTCGAATTCCAGCTTGTAACCCTGGGAAACAATTTCTATTTGCCCAGGGATCCACCTGTGAGTGAACCCAGATGTGGCTGAAAAGTCAAAGACGTGCCCACACTGGGGCGGACTCCCTCAGCGGAGCCCCAGCGTCATGCGGTGGATTTTGTAGAGGCCGGGGAGGACTTCTGCTCCTGGGAACTAGCTGTGGTTGGCAGCTTTTTACCTCTGCCCTTACCTCTGGCAAGAAAGGACGATCCCCGTATTCTCTTGTTTTTATGCGACCGAAAGGACTGCATCTGATAATGTGGCGCTTTCTTAGGCTGTGAGGAAACATAAGGCAAAAAAGTTGATTTACCTGCTGTGGCAACTAGGTCCGAGAGACATTTCCCAAACAATTCCTCACCCTTGTAAGGTAAAACCTCCATATGCCTCTTCCGAGTCGGCATCACCCGTCCATTGGACTCGTCTAGCAGAAATCGCCTTAGCGTTGACTCTAGAACCCAGTAGGCCAATGTCTCTTTGAGCATCTCTCATATATAAGACAGCATCTTTAATATGACCCAGGGTCAATAAAATGGTATCCTTATCCAGGGTCTCAATTTCTGCCGATAAGGTATCTGTCCATGCTGCTACAGCGCTACAAACCCAAGCCGACGCTATCGCCGGTCTGAGTAAGGTACCAGAATGTGTATAAATGGACTTCAAGGTAGTCTCCTGCTTGCTACCTTTTTGGATAAACGTGTCAACGCTTTGTCCACAATTGAGGAGGATTCCCACCGTATCCTGTCCGTATTTGGGAAAGGATACGCCATAAGAATCCTTTTGGGAATCTGCAGTTTCTTGTCTGGAGATTCCCAAGCCTTTTCAAATAACTCGTTCAGCTCATGAGATGGGGGAAGTTTACCTCCGGGCTCTTTTCCTTATACATGCGCACCCTCGTGTCAGGGACAGAGGGTTCATCTGTGATATGCAACACATCCTTTATTGCAATAATCTCATATTGAATACTTTTAGCCAATTTTGGCTGTAACTTTGCATCATCGTAGTCTACACTAGAGTCAGAATCCGTGTCGGTATCAGTAGCTACCATTTGGGATAGTGGGTGCCTTTGAGACCCAGAAGGTCCCTGTGACATAGTGGCAGGCATGGCTTGACTCCCTGGACTCAGCTTTGTCCAACCTTTTGTGCAATAAATTCACATTAGCACTTAAAACATTCCACATATCCAACCAGTCAGGTGTCTGTGCTGCCGACGGAGACACCACACACATTTGCTCCACCTCCTCCCTAGGAGAGCCTTCTACCTCAGACATGCCGATACACGCGTACCGACACACCACACACTCAGGGAATTCTCTTATCTGAAGACAGTTCCCCCACAAGGCACTTTGGAGAGACAGAGAGAGAGTATGCCAGCACACACCCAGCGCCAGTGAACCGGGGAAAAACAATTATCTTTACCCAGATAGCGCTTTTTTTATGATTACAGTGCGCCAAATTATGTGCCCCCCCCATCTTTCAAACCCTCTTTCACAGTGTTCAGCAGGGGAGAGTCCGGGGAGCTTCCTCTCAGCGGTGTGCTATGGATAAAAATGGCGCTGGTGAGTGCTGAGGATCAAGCTCCGGTCCCGCTAAAATCTTTCAAAACCGACGGGGGATCTCATATATGTATATATATATATATATATATATATATATATATATATATATATATATATATATATATATATATATATATATATAGCCTATATATCTATATTTCAGCCAGATCGGAAGTTTAAATGCTGCCCAGGGCGCGCCCGCCCCCCCCCCCCCCTCCCCCTGCACCCTTACAGTGCCTGCTGTGTGTGTGTTGTGTGAGAGCAATGGCGCGCAGCGTTACCTCAGTGAGGAACCGAAGTCTTCTGCCGCTTCTGAAGTCTTCTATCTTCACATACTCACCCGGCTTCTATCTTCCGGCTCTGTGATGAGGACGGTGGCGCGGCTCCGGGACAAACGGCGAGGGTGAGACCTGCGTTCCGACTCCCTCTGGAGCTAATGGTGTCCAGTAGCCTAAGAAGCAGAGCCTAGCATTTAAGTAGGTCTGTTTCTCTCCCCTCAGTCCCACGATGCAGGAAGCCTGTTGCCAGCAGGCTCCCTGAAAATAAAAAACCTAACTAAAATACTTTCTTTCAGGAAACTCAGGAGAGCTCCCTGTAATGCACCCAGACTCCTCTGGGCACAGTATCAAACTGAGGTCTGGAGGAGGGGCATAGAGGGAGGAGCCAGTGCACACCCATGCCTAAAGTTCTTTTTTAGTGCCCATGTCTCCTGCGGAGCCCGTCTATCCCCATGGTCCTTACGGAGTCCCCAGCATCCTCTAGGACGTAAGAAAAATTAATTAATAAAGCTTAGGGCTGCCAAGAACAGCAGCTCTCTGACCATGGTCCGGCTCCTGCCGCACCAAACAAAAAACTGATGGGCGGGGATATATGGACGAGCCCGTTGCATCCTGGGAGGACTGAAAGCTCATAATCGTTTGGTGCCAATCCGCTGTCGCTCCATCATATCCCAATGTTAACCTGTGGACCCTGCTGGAGAAATGCCTTGTTATTTAAAGAGGTCAGAGAAGAATGGGCAAACTGGTTCAAGCTGATAGGAAGGCAGAAGTAATGCAAATATCTTAGCATTGCAACAGTGATAACTAGATGAACATGTAAAATGTTGTTGTGGATAGGCTATGGTAGACTACACCAGGCTCCACCAGGTTCGGATAAGAACAGGAAACAGAATTTACAGTAGGCATAGCTGCACCAAATCTGAAAAGGCGAAGATCATAAAAATGATGACTGGTCTGAGGAAGCTCGATTTCTGTTGTGCAGATGAGCAGAGCTGGTAAACATGAATCCATCCTGTCTCGTGTCAACAGTTCCGGCTGGGGGTGGTACAATGGTGTTTTGAATGATTTCTCTGCATTCATTAGGCCATTATAACAACCGAGTATCATTTAAAATTCCACAGCCTACCTGAGTATTGTTGCTGGCCATGTACATCACTTTATGGCCACAATCTAAAAAAATGGTGTCATAAATATGATAATTATTTCAGTGAACTCCAACAGCCTCCAATGGTAGTAGGTCTCAATCCAAAAGAACACCTTGCAAATGTGGTTAAATAGGAGATTTGCAGCATTCCCTATAGATTGTAAGCTTGCGAGCAGGGCCTTCCTACCTCTATGACTGTTTGTTATCACCCATTTTGTTATTGTTATTTCAAATTGTAAAGAGCAACGGAATTTGCTGCGCTATATAAGAAACTGTTAATAAATAAATAAATAAATGTACAAATCTGACAAATCTGCAGCAACTATGTGATGCTATCATATAAACATTAATCTTTTATAAATGTTCCATTACCTTGTTAATATATGTCACAAAGAATTTCAAGCTGTTCTGGGGGAAGGATATGGTAGGTCCTAACCAGCAAAAAAAAAAAAAGTGTACTAAATCTGCACATTGGGTGTGTATAGATCACCCTTTTTGCTTTGTACTAGATGAATAGAGAGAGTCCGTTTTTCTATGGTCATTGCTCTTATGAAAGAATGTGTGGTTCAAAATGACAAAATATCACTGTTTTTAAAGTGTACATGTCAATTAAACTGAACACAAAAAGTATGATTATAATCTCAAGTATTCAAAGCTTTCCATTTGTACATCAAGACCACAAAAGCAGTATCCTGAAGGGAAAAAAACAAAAAAAACGATTAAGCAGCCATAACTTTGCCAACCAGTGTGGAGATAAATCAAGAGTCTCTGTAACAAGAGCTTGGGGTGCATTCCAAGTTACAGAGCTTGCTCACAGAAGTCTGAAGGACTAGAACTCGGCCACTTGAGGAGCGAGGAAACAGATTGCCAGAAACAAACATGGGAATCAATTCCCAAAGAGTGTAAATGAGTAACTGCAAACAGTTATTGCTTCCCAAAAATTACAGCTTTACTCAACTATTTCTTTACAAAATATTGAACACAAAGCAGAGATGAATACTGTACAGTAGTAACATGGAATCTGAACAGGAGAGAAAGTGGAATTTATTAAAGAATATCACCTGTCGCTGTTGTAATGTAAGGCATGGAAGAGAAAAAAAATAATTACAATTAATGGATGGAAGCATGAATACAAAGGGGGACAAAAGAGGAGGATTCAACTGTAAGTTATGTGCCGTTCCAGAATAGCAACTGCACCTCCAAAGACGTGCAACGGAAAACCTGCCAAGTCAGCACTACTGTAACTGCCCGTTATGTGCGCAGTTGGGCATCGCAATGGCACAATGCGTACAATAAAATTCTCCACAAATAGTGCTCAGTGTACTTATAAATAACAATTTTTTATCATTCCTGTTACTCCTAGTAAATCACTAATTACAAAAAGCACCATTTATGAAATTGTAGCAGATTACAGATTCCGATCTTTAATAACAACTTAAATATATAAAACAAACATGTATTTGAGAGAAGACTCAGTGAAGATATCAATGAAGGTGGGGGGAATACAATGTTTAATTGCACCCAATCTCACGTCTAAAGTGACGGGAGATCGCAAGGCAATATTCAATTGTGACCAGTTATCGCGTCCATATCAGTCGGGTTTAGCCACGTAAAGTGGCAAATCCCGACTAAACAAATGGGCACAATGCAAAAAAAAAAAAGACCAGGCTCCCAAATGGGTCACTTTTTGCGCATTTCAGCTCACGACCCCTGGAGGTAGTGAGCTGAAATGAAGGTCTCTCGCTCATCGGTAGAAACATCTGAATAGCTGCCGGCGTGGACCCACAATAACATTTGAATTTTGCCCAGTGTGCGCCCATGCTTTAAGTTTCTCCCCAAGAGAACCTATTTTCAGAGATTAATAACATTCATGACAATATGGCTGCGCTGTAGAAAATAGGATTTTAATTACCTACCGGTAAATCTTTTTCTCGTAGTCCGTAGAGGATGCTGGGTCCATTTTAGTACCATGGGGTATAGACGGTTCCGCAGGAGCCTTCGGCACTTTAACACTTTTCAACAGTGTGAACTGGCTCCTCCCTCTATGTCCCTCCTCCAGACCTCAGTATAGGAACTGTGCCCGTGGAGACGGACAACTTCGAGAGAAGAATTTGCATTAAACTAGTGGCGAGATTCACACCAGCTGACACCATACAAACATGATGCCGCCTAACATGGCTTTCAACATAACCCATGCTAACGTGCATGCATAACGTAACAGCAACTACTTTAAAACATCTTAACATATGAGAACCTGTGTAAAAAGACAATGTAATTTGCAGGAAAAATGAGCACTGGGCGGGCGCCCATCATCCTCTACGGACTACGAGAAAAGGATTTACCAGTAGGTAATTAAAATCCTATTTTCTCTTACGTCCTAGATGGTGCTGGGGTCCATTTTAGTACCATAAGAATGTACCAAAGCTCCCAGTACGGGCAGGAAAGTGCTAATGTCCCTGCAGAACTGACTGACCAAACTGAAGATAGTCAGCAGCCAAGGTGTCAAACCTGTAAAACTTATCAAACGTGTTTGCCCCTGACCAAGTAGCTGTTCGGCAAATTTACAATGCCGAGACACCCCGGGCAGCCGCCCAGGAAGAACCCACTTTCCTTGTAGAGTGGGCCTTTACCGAACTCTGTAACGGCAATCGTGCCGTGGAATAAGCGTGCTGAATGGTACCTCTGATCCAGTGCGCAATAGTCTGCTTAGAAGCAGGACCCCCAATCTTGTTGGGGTCATAGAGGACAAACAAATATTCTGTTTTCCTTATCCGAGCCGTTCTTGCAACAGAAATCCTCAACGCTCTGACGACATCCAAGGACTTTGAAACGGCTGAGGTGTCAGAAGCCACTGGCACCACCACAGGTTGGATGATATGGAAATAAGACACAACCTTTGGAAGAAAATGCTGACGTGTCCGCAGTTCAGCTCTATCTTCGTGAACAATAAAATAAGGACTCTTGTTTAACAGAGCCCCTAATTGAGACACTCGTCTGCCTAAGGCCAAGGCCAACAGCATGACCACTTTCCAAGTGAGAAACTTCAACTCTACCTCTTGTAGAGGCTCAAACCAGTCCGATTTAAGGAACTGTAACACCACATTAAGATCCCATGGCGCCGCAGGAGGCACAAAGGGAGGTTGGATGCGCAGAACCCTCTTCACGAACGTCTGGACCTCAGGAAGGGAAGCTAACTGTTTCTGAAAGAAAATGGACAAGGCTGAAATTTGGACCTTGATGGACCCTAATCTCAAGCCAGCATCCACGCCCACCTGTAGAAATAGGAGAAGACGTCCTAATTTAAACTCCACCGCAGGAGACTTCTTGGATTCACACAAAGATACATATTTTCTACAAATACGATGGTAATGTTAGGACGTTACCCCTTTCCTGGTCAGAGTAAGTGTGGGAATGACTTCACTGGGAATACCCTTACGGGCTAGGATCTGACGCTCAACAGCCATGCCGTCAAACGCAGCCGCGGTAAGTCCTGATAAACAAACGGCCCCTGCTGAAGCAGGACCTCGCGAAGAGGAAAAGGCAGAGGATCTTCCAGTAATAACTCCTGAAGATCTGGATACCAAGCCCTTCTTGGCCAGTCTGGAGTAATGAGAATTGCTCGAACCCTTGTTCTTCTGATGATCTTGAGAACTTTTGGTATTAGTGGAAGTGGAGGGAACAGATACACCGACAAACTCCCACTGGGTCACCAGTGCATTCATTGCTATTGCTTGTGGGTCTCTCGACCTGGAACAATATTTCTGAAGCGTCTTGTTGAGACGTGATGCCATCATATCTACTTGAGGAACGCCCCAATGATCTGCTACCTCTGCAAAGACTTCTGGGTGGAGGCCCCATTCTCCTGGATGGAGATCGTGTCTGCTGAGGAAGTCTGCTTCCCAGTTGTACACTCCCGGAATGAAAATTGCCGACAGAGCTTTTGCATGTCTTTCTGCCCAGAGGAGTATCTTTGTCACCTCTGCCATTGCCGCTCTGCTTTTTGGCGGTTTATGAAAGCTACTGCCGATACATTGTCTGACTGGATCTGTATGGGACGACCTTGAAGGTGGTGTGCCGCTTGACGAAGGCTGTTGTACACAGTTATCAATTCCAGAATGTTTATGTGAAGGAGTACTTCTTGACTTGACCATCGTCCTTGGAAGCCTTCCCCTTGCGTGACTGCTTCCCAACCTCGGAGGCTTGCATCTGTGGTCACCAGGATCCAAGTCTGAATCCCGAACCTGCGTCCCTCCAGGAGGTGACAACTTTGAAGCCACCACAAGAGTGAAATACTGGCTTTTGTTGACAGTATTATCCTCCGGTGCATGTGTAGGTGCGATCCGGATCACTTGTCCTGTAGGTCCCATTGGAACACCCTGGCGTGGAATCTGACAAATTGTAGAGCCTCGTAGGCCGCTACCATCTTCCCCAGCAGGCGGATGCACTGATGAATCGATACACGTGCTGACTTTAAAACTTGTTTGACCATCCTCTGGATCTCCAGAGCCGTTTCCACCGGTAGAAATACTTTCTGTGCTTCCGTGTCCAATATCATTCCCAGAAATGATAACCTCATTGTGGGTTCCAATTGTGATTTTGGAAGGTTTATGATCCAACCGTGCTGTTGAAGCACAGTCAGGTAAAGTGCAATGTTCTGCACTAGTTTCTCCCTGGATCTCGCTTTTATGAGGAGATCGTCCAGTATGGGATGACTGACTCCTTTCTTGCGAAGAACCACCATCATCTCCGCCATCACCTTGGTGAATATTCTCGTAGCCGTGGAGAGCCCGAAGGGCAAGGTTTGGAACTGGTAGTGGCAGTCCTGCACCGCAAACCTCAGGTATGCCTGATGCGGCGGGTAGTTGGGAACATGTAAATAAGCATCATTGATGTCCATCGATACCAGAAATTCCTTTTTCTCCAAGCTGGAGATCACCGCTCTCAGGGATTCAATCTTGAATTTGAACCTTTTCAAATAAAGGTTCACAGTCTTTAGGTTTAAAATCGGTCTGACCGAGCCATCCGGTTTCGGCACTACAAACAGGCTTGAATATATACGTTATGGTAAGAACTTACCGTTGATAACGGTATTTCTCCTATGTCCACAGGTTTCCACAGGATAACATTGGATATGCTGGAGCGTCAGCGGATTGGCACCAAATCGATCACGAGCTTTGTGGCCACCCAGGATGCACAGGGCTCGTCCATAGAATCCCGCCCACCGACTCAGTCAAATCAGTTTCCAAAGCATTTAGGCAGGAGCATTATGTAGAACCCTATTAAGGCGAGAAGAACACACATGCACACCCTTCCACGCAAGAGGGAAGAGGTTAGTGAGTATATAGAGTCACAAATCAGGTGCATCAGGGTGGGATCGTTGTGGAAACCTGTGGAGAAATAGGAGAAACACAGTTATCAACGGTAAGTTCTTACCATAACGTATATTTCTCCGGCTGGGTCCACAGGTTATCCACAGGATAACATTGGGATTTCCCAAAGCAAATTTTCAGTGGTGGGGATGCTCCTGATTGGACAGGAGAACCTTTCGCCCAAATTCAGCGCCATGGGTATCCAAGGCATAATGTCTAATGAATGTGTTAATGGAAGACCATGTGGCTGCCTTACATATCTGTTCTGCTGAAGCACCATGTTGTGCTGCCCATGAAGGACCTACCTTACGTGTAGAGTGAGCAGACACATTAGCCGGAATATGGAGATCAGCTCGAGAGTATGCTTCTGAAATCGTCATTCGAAGCCATCTTGCTAGCGTCTGTTTAGTAGCAGGCCATCCCCTCTTATGAAATCCGTAGAGAATGAAGAGAGAATGTCTTTCTGATGGCACTGGTACGATCTATGTAGATTTTTAATGCCCGGACCACGTCCAGCGACGCATCTCCCGCAGACCGTTCCGATACCTGAAAAGCCGGGACTACAATTTCTTCATTAAGGTGAAACTTCGATACCACCTTTGGAAGATAATCAGACTTAGTTTTGAGAACTGCTTTATCTGGAAAAAAAACTCAAAAAGGAGACTTACACGATAGTGCTCCTAAATCTGACACTCTTCTAGCTGATGCCATAGTCAGTAGGAAGAGTACTTTAGCTGTTAACCATTTAAGATCCACTTTCTTAAGTGGTTCAAACAGAGCCCCTTGAAGGGCTTTGAGAAACAGACTTAAATCCCACGGCACTGCAGGAGGAACAAAAGGTGGTTGAATGCGCAGCATTCCCTGGAAAAAAGTGCGCACATTCTGTAAAGTAGCAATTTTCTTTTGAAACCATATAGTCAATGCCGAAACTTGAACTCTCAAGGAAGCCACCTTTTCAAACCCTTATCTATTCCTGCCTGAAGGAAATCTAAGATTGTGGATCCATATTTCTTTTACTGCACCAATGAATATAGGTTTGCCATATTCGGTGATAAACGCGAGCAGGAGGAAGGTTTCCTTACTCTAAGTATTGTTTGAATTACCTGTTGTGAAAAACCTCTTGATTTTAGGATCGTGGTTTCAACAGCCATGCCGTCAAAGACAGCTGATCCAGATGCCTGTGACAACAGGGACCCTGCATTAGTAGATCTGGACGTTGAGGGAGCAGAATTGGCGCATCCAACGACATCCTCTGGAGATCTATGTACCAATGCCTTCTGGGCCATGCCAGAGCTATTAGAATCACGGCACCCTTTGCTTGCTTTATTTTCCTCACCACCCTGGGTAGCAGGGAGATTGGAGGAAACAGATATGCCAGATGATAGTCCCAATTCACTGACAGCGCGTCCACCAGGATCGCTCCGGGGTCTTTTGTTCTTGACCCGTATGCTGGAACTTTGTAGTTCAGACGGGACGCCATGAGGTCCATCTCTGGCAACCCCCATTTGTCTACTAGCGTCTGAAATACTTTCGGGTGTAGAGCCCATTCGGTTTCTTGAATGGTGTGCCAACTCAGAAAGTCCACTTCCCAGTTTAGGGACTCCTGGAACGAACACTGCGGACAATGCTGGAAGATGGAGTTCTGCCCATTTTAGTATGCGACTTACCTCCTTCATTGCTCTTTGGCTGCGAGTTCCTCCCTGATGGTTGAGGTACGCTACTGCCGTTGCATTGTCCGAGCGGAACTGGACTGGTTTTCCTTGCAGAATGTCCTTTGCCTGAATCAGTGCCATGTATATGGCTCGTAGTTCCAACAAATTTATTGGCAGGCAACTTTCCTCTTTGGTCCATTGTCCTTGGAACCATAATTTTCCGGACTCTGCTCCCCAGCCCTGAAGACTGACATCCGTTTTCAGGATCTCCCAATCTGGTATCCAAAAGGGTCTCCCCTTGTCTAGATGGGATGTCTGTAGCCACCAGACTAATGACCTTTTGTACCATCATTTGTTTTTTTTACCTTCTGATGTACTCTATTCCATCTGGTTATAATCAGATGTTACAAAGGCCTTGAGTGTAATTGTGCATATTCCACCATGTCGAATGTTGACACAATCAATCCCATCACTCACATTGCCGTGTCAACTGATATTGTCTGACTGTTCAACAATTCCTGAGTCATTAACTGCACCTTGGATATTTTTTCCACAGGTAAAATTATTTTCTGCAGACCTGAATCCAATACAGCCCCTAAGTGAATCATCTGTTGTGACGGAATCAGACGACTTTGCCCAATTTATGAGCCATCCATGCTTTTGTAGACAAGTTACTGTCTGTTGGAGATGGCTCAAAAGCAATTCCTGGGATTGTGCTAGGATTAAAAGATCGTCGATGTATGGAAAAATCCTTATCCCCGGTTTGCGGAGATAAGCTGCCATAACAACCATGATCTTGGTAAAAATACTCTGGGGGCTGTGGCCAACCCAAAGGGTAAGGCCTGGAACTGAAAATGTTGCTGGAGGATAGCGAACCTGAGGTAACCCTAATGAGACAAAGCTATCGGCACATGCAGGTAAGCATTCTGAATATCCAGAGATACCATGTAATCCCCTGGTTCCATGGCCAAAATTATGGAACGTAATGTTTCCATATGGAACCTTGGTACCCAAATGTATTTGCTTAACATTTTGAGATTGAGGATGGGTCAAAACGACATATTTGGCTTCTGGACCAAAAATAGGTTGGAGTAAAACCCCTTCCACCAATGTTCCGGAGGTACTTGGACAATTACTCCTGACTGCAGCAATTTGTGAACTACTTCTTGCAATGCCCTGGCCCTCGTCTCTATGTGAGACGGGCTGGTACAAAAAAAACCTTAGAGGATGCTGCTTTGAGTGGGAAAACATAACCCCGAGATACCACTTCTTGCAACCAAGCGTCTGTTGTCGACCGCTGCCATATGTGTGCAAACTAAAGAAGACAGCCCCCTACCTTGGAGTCCCCCAAGTGGAGGCCCGCACCCCCAGGCTGATGGTTTCTGTACTGGTTTGGAAGTTAGCCCTCTAGTTGCCCACTGCTTCCTTGTTTTACCAGACTTCTTGTGCTGGGTTTGCTTAAACTAATTTTTACCTTTTGTTTTACCTTGCCACCGAAATGGCCTAAATCCTGAACCCTTAGGCTTAGGAGTATAACTGGATTCAGCTTCTGACTCCAGAATCTGTCAATTGCTTACCAAAAAGAATGTCCCCAACAAAAGGCAAAGCTTCCAGAACCTTTTTGGATTCTGAATCAGCTTTCCATGTACGTAGCCAAATTGCTCTGCGAGCAGCTACTGTTAAGGCTGATGCTTTGGAAGCAATCGAACCCATAACTATTGCTCCTTCTTCTAGAAATAGCGCAGCATGTTTCATTTAAGTTATATGGGACTCCTGCTCCCTAGTAGGTGCTAAAAGCCCATTCTCTAATTCTTCAGCCCATTCCACTACTGCTTTTACCATCGAGGCTGAGGCCATAGCAGGCCTTATGACTGCCCCTGACAGAGAAAATATGTTATTTCAAAAAACCATCCACTCTTCTGTCTGTGACATCATTTAATGATGTTGAAGGCAAGGGTAAAATAGATTATCGCACAAGTCGTATGACGTGGGTATCTACTTTAGGAGGCACTTCTCTTTTTAAAACAGTCCCCAGTTGGAAAAGGGTAGTACAAGTCCAATTTTCTTTGGATTCTATATTTCTTATTGGGTGTAGCCCAAGCTTCCTCCATAATTTCAGTCAGTTCTTCTGACCCTGGAAACTCAACCCTCACTGTTTTGGGACGTTTAAACACAGGTACTTTAGTTTTAACTACTGGCTCAACTGAATCTTCTAGAGACAGAATAGCCTTCATTGCTCCAATTAACTCAGCTAAATCTTCTGAGCTGAAACCCTCTATTTGCTCTTCATAAGGAGAAGTAGAGTATATGGAGTCATCATCTGTTATATCATCCTGTGTATTACATGATATATTTACCCTTGGTTTATCAGCTTGTTGACTTGTAGAAGCTGTAGGGACTATACCGTAAGATGGGAGCTGCATGTATGGGTTAATCGTGTACCCTATTCCTGCGGTTGGAGCTGCCGGGGCCAACCTGTCAGCTATACTGGATAGAGTCTGTGCAAATATGGCCCAAGGTGGATCTATTTGTTGTTGAATGGGGATCTGCCTTGCAGTCTGCTGAAATGAAAAACAATTTGCACACAAACCATTATTTCCCAAAGATTGAGTTATTAACCCCACCTTGCAGGATAAACGTTTTGAATGTTGGTGTTACTGTTGTAACCTCGTCACCTTTGCCGCACTTAGACATGATAATCAACTCTTCCACAGTATACTACACAATCTGTGACTGAAAACACTTTATATTGCATAAAAAGTGATATCAATCCGACCCCAACCCAAGCACGAGCATTGAGGTTCAGAAAAAACACTGACAAACATATATAAAGTCAGCAATCACACTAGAGGTCAGCCACAAGATATTATTAGTCATATAAGCATATTATCAACTACAAACATATTTCAAGTATGTAGGCATACATTTACTGTTTTCTGTACTATACAGTTATTTTAATGTATTCAGACGCAATTGCAGAGAAAAACCACAGTATTGTACAAAACTCATATGCAATAGGCACAAAACTTAACTATTCATACTAACACAGTAGATAGAAATTTAGTGCTGTATAACCCTTACTCTGTAGAGTGGGATACAGGGAGACTCACCCCACTTCCAGGATCGACCAATACGTTAGCAAACCGCTGAGTGGATCCAGACGCTACTAGTGTACACTGCCGCTCCGGTATTTTAATGGACACAGATGCTCAGTGAAGGTTTAGTACATGCAGACGCTCATGTCTGCGACCCAGTCTCTTAGCGGTAAACCTTAGTGTATACAGACGCAGCGGCGTATGCTGCGACCGAGTCCCCTCGTGGTAGCGTCTGAGACGGAAGTGAGGCAATCAGTTCATGGCGGGAGACGCACAGTGACTGGTCATGAACTGGGGGGAGGGGCGACCAGGAGAGCGTCTGACTCCATACCGCTGACATCAACCCTAGGGATCGCGGCCTCATACTAATCCTGGCGCCTTATGATCCCTAAAGCCTAGCGCTAGAGCACCTGTGGTGATGGCGCGCCAGCTACTGTTTGGTAGTCTCCTCCCAAATCAGTGCGGCTGTGTCACTATTCCCCCTCTAAGCGGAACCGATGCCTTACCTTCTCCCTGTGCTCCGGCCACAGCCTGGTAACGTCTGCTGGACCTGCTAGTATATCAGACACAAATGCCCATCAAGACAGCACTTGTACCATGGGTAAGCGTTGTTGCGACTCTTTTCAATATGCGTGTAAGACGCTATTAGGAAAGATCACTCAAAAAACGGTAAGACTATAAAAATGAATCAAAATTAAAGCTTAGGGCTGCAAACACAGCAGCCCTGTGACCATGGTCTGACTCCTGCCGCACCAAACAAAAAACTGATTTGACTGAGTCGGTGGGCGGGATAATATGGACGAGCCCGGTGCATCCTGGGAGGCCACAAAGCTCGTGATCGATTTGGTGCCAATCTGCTGACGCTCCAGCATATCCTAATGTTATCCTGTGGATAACCTGTGGACCCAGCAGGAGAAAAAAATAGGATTTTGGTACTTACCAGGTAAATCCTTTTCTTTGAATCCATAGGGGGCACTGGAGTACTCTTGGGATATGGACGGCTTAGCAGAAACAAAGGCACTGAATATTTAAATTTAGAACTCTCCACCCCTCCATATCCCAGAGTACCTCAGTGTACGACCTCAGTGTTTTTTACTGAGCCGAACAGGAACTATAGAGAGGTTGACAATGGAGAATTCCTATAACATAACGGACAACAACAAAGTTGACACATAACGTTACTGACAACTAAACAGTTGACACCATAACCGATAAACCTTTATAATTTGAACCAATCGGTGAAAATGTGTTACCATAAGCTCCTCTGAGCTTAATACAACCCAGGTAAAACTGCTCTGGGTGGGCGTCCAGTGCCCCCTATGGATTCAAAGAAAAGGATTTACCTGGTAAGTACCAAAATCCTATTTTCTTTTTCATCCACTAGGGGTCACTGGAGTACTCTTGGGACGTACCAAAGCTTCCCTCGTGGGCGGGAGAGCTGTTTGACACCTGTAACAGTAGGCGGCCAAAGCTAGATGCTGATGCCGCAAACGTTTCAAACTTGTAAACGCGCACAAACGTGTGCACTGAAGACCATGTAGCCGCGTCGTAGAAGCTCCACGACCAGCTGGTCATGACGTTCCCACAGAACCTGTGGGATGAGCTATTACTGACGTAGGCGACTGTAACTTAGCCTTAATGTAAGCCTGACGTGTAGTCCGTTTTATCCAACTGGATAATGTCTGCTGAGAAGCTGGCTAACCCCACTTGGCAGCATCATAGAGAACAAACAACGTATCCGTATTACGAACTGTAGAGGTTCAGGACATATAAACGCGTAATGCGCGTACCACATTCAGAATTCTAGACTGTGCTGTCAACACAGGAACCACTATTGGTTTATTGATGTGAAAAATGACACTAGCTTTGGTAAGAAATCGGAATTCGTTCGAAGTTCCGCTCTGTCATCAGGAAACCCAAATACGGTGGCTTGCAATACAAGGCCCCCAAATTTGAAAAACGCCTTGCCGAAGCTAAGGCTAGAAGAAAAAACGTTTTCCAAGTGAGAAACTTAATCCCCACTTGTTGTAAGGGTTTAAAACATGAAAACTGTAAGAAATCTGAACCCAGCTTCAAGTCGCATGGCGCTGTAGGTGGGATAAATGGAGGCTGCACTCTGAGGACACCCTGTAGAAAGGTGTGTACCGACGGCAATAGAGCCAATCGTCGTTGAAAATAAATTGACAACACAGATACCTGCACCCTCAGTGTAGATAAACGCAGTTCTCCATCCCACCCCGTCTGTAAAATAACAGAATACGGGTAACTTAAAAGATGATGTCGGAAACTTCCGAGCTTCACACCAACCTATATAGGCACGCCAAATTCTGTAATAATGAGCTGCCGTAACCGGCGTCCTAGCTCGTAACATGGTTGGTATAACCGATACTGTAATGCCCTCCCTCTTTCCTTAAGAGGGCGGTCTCAACAACCACCCCGTCAACCGCAGCCGCGGTAAATAGGGGTAAAAGAACAGTCCCTGTTGTAACAGGTTGGACGTAGTATGAGCGGCCAAGGATCGTGTGCGAGTATTACTTGGAGATGCGAGAAGCAAGCTCTCCGAAACCCATGAGATATCACTAGTATGACTGTGACGAACTGTCTTATGATCCGTTTTAGCAACGGAGAGAGCAGCGGAAAACGGTGGAACCAGATACACGAGGCTGTACGACCACGCGAATGTGAGAGCATCCACCGCCACTGCCCTTGGGATCTGTCGTTCTGGACACATACTGAGCGTTTGTAATTGTTGCGAGATGCCATCCTGTCCACCTGAGGGTAACCGCACCTGGGGACCAACATGTGAAACACCTCTGGATTTAATGCCCAGTCTCCTGGATGAAAAACCCCAACGGCTGAGATCATCTGTCTAACAGATGTCCACTCCCGGAATGAACCCAGTCAACAATATCACCTTGTGGTATCCTGGGCAATTGAGGAATCGAGCTACTTCCCGCATTGCCATGCGGCTTCTCGTTCCTCCCTGTTTGTTGGGCCTGCGACTGCCGTCTCGTTGTGTGACTGCACTTGGACAGTCTGAGTGCGAAGCATGTAGTGCATAGTAAATTGCACAGGGTTCCAGGACATTTATAGACAGCAATCAGTCGTGATCCGTTTAGAAACCCTTTTGAAACTACAACTCCCCAACCTTTGAGACTCTCGCCCAGAGTAGAGACACCCTCGCCCCCCTGTGGGAACCGCGAGTGAAAACCTCCGACCTGAAGCGCCTCGAAAGGCCATCATTGTTTCTAATAGACGAATACACCAATGTACCGATAGTGTGCGTGTCTTGAGCACTAATTTGTACCAGATGGCGTATAATTTGTACTTTCTGGTGTAGTAGGTAAATCTTTGAGTTACCGTATGTGTAATCATACCTAGGAATTGAAATCGTTGAGACGGAATAGATGCGATTGTTGTTGAACTTGACACTGCAACCGTGGTGTATGTTAGCAGCGCAAGTAGGAGGAGCATCTGTTGAAACAGAGCTCTTATGAGTAGATCGTCTTAGAATGGAACGATTGTCACTGCCAGGGATCTGAGATGAGGTATCATCACAAACATCATTTTGGCGACTACCCGAGGCACTGACAAGAGGGCAACCGGTAGAACCTGAAACGGTTAATGGTAGTGGCGTATTGCAAACCGCAAGAACCTGTGATGAGGTGACCAAACCGGAATGGGTAAATACGCATTCTGGAGATCAAGCGACCGAGGCAGTCTGTCTTTTAAGGAAATAAGACCTGCTGAAACCCGCAGAGACTGAATGGCAACCTGCCAAAATGCCTTATTTTGAGTGGATGGCTGGAAACCCGGCCAATGTAACGTGTAAAGGCGCGTTTCCACAATTGGAAATGCGAGATTGGCTTGACGGGCTCTCAGCCTCTGGCTTGTTGTGACTTTAGCGCCCTGGCGTTACAAGGCGTGATTGTTTTTGTACCACAGTCTTGAAAAGACTGAAGTCTAAAGGCTTTAACCGCCGGACCAGAGTATTTCTAATATCGGAGGAGGCAATTTTGTCAAATTTAGGACCAAACAGCTTCTGGCCTTGTAATGCTGAACTAGCGACGATGAGAAACGAGAAGCAAGGTAACAGGCGGCAGCAGACGCTGTACCGAGATACTCAGCAGCTTCTCATGAATGATAAATATAAAGTAATCGTCATTGTTTCCATACACTGAGCGCCCTAGTGACCGAAATGTATCTTGGGTCTTTATAAGGTTTGGCACCGACGAATTCCCCAATGGAGAATTCTCCAATGTAGATGTCACTGTGTGGAAACGGGTAAATAGTCTTAAATCTTAGTAAGATATCCTAAGTAAGAAACCCCTTAAAGATCCGTCGTTTAGCAAATACGACGGATGAAATGTTAGAGGCTCCTTATTCTCTGTAAATTACAGAGACTGACTCACTGGTCATTAGCAATGTATGGTTGTCAAAACCTCCCTATGTGACTGTCTAATGTGCCCTCCTCACTCGTATTTAGCGCTGTGAGGTTTGACATAAAATTGTCAGGTCTGCAACATAGAAGAAATGTGTAAATTATAAGATCAGTTAAATTAACACCCTCCGTAAAAATTGGCGGAGTAACTTTTGCGACTCTGATCTTACCGCTCCTGTCGAGCAGCGTCAATTTGAATTGCCAATGCTTAACATAGGATCTGGGATCCTGAAAACCTACAAAACATAGTGAACATGTGGTAGATTTATGTCTAGACAATGTTTAAAAGTATTTTTAGTCTGCGCTGGAGCCTTACTCCTTATGTAGACAGACAACACAATAGGCAACGGACAGACACTTGCACGATTTAGTAAAATTATTATCTTAAGGTGTGTAATATATATCTATTTATTTATGGCTGAAATGCAGTTAACATGGGCAGCCTATGTGAAACCTGACCCAAAATTCCCACTAACACCCCTGCGCCTCCGGTGGCGTAGAGATGTAGGGCAGGAATGTTCCGGAATTACAACTGGAAACAGGAAGCATGTTTAAAATGGCCTCCATGCCATGCTGACCCTGATAATCACAGAAGAAGTTACAATTGCTTCAGTGTTAATATAGCCTATTATACAGCGATAATCACAGGCAGGGTACAACACATGCTCTAGTGTGAATATATATATAGGCTCAATAGCCTATTATACAGTGATAATCACAGACATTAATATAGGCTGAATAGCCTATTATACAGTGAAACTCACAGGACAGGTTACAATACATGCGTCCAGTGTTAATATAGACTCAATATCACAGGTGTTAATATAGGCTCAATAGCCTATTATACAGTGAAAATCACAAGGCATGTTACAATACATGCCTCCAGTGTTAATATAGGCTCAATAGCCTATTATACAGTGATAATCACCGTCATTAATATAGGCTCAATAGCCTATTTCAGTAATATAGGCTCAATAGCCTATTATACAGTGTAAATCACAGGCCAGGTCATAATCACAGGCAGGCCACCATACACATCCAATATTAATATATATAGTTCATATACATAAACTGTGCCTGCCGTTTATATATGTATCCCTTTACATACCCTTGCCGCTGTAATCCGCCAGATTCCACCCCCCCCCCCTCCTTCCCCCCGTACTCCCTGTAACGCTGTGTCTCAGCGGGGAGCCCGGGAAGACTTGCAGGGAGGCCTTCTTGCCGAGCAGCGGAGGTCGCCGGAGCAGCACGTTGTCACCCTCTCAGCGCTGGCAACTGACGGAGCGTCTGCGGGTGGACGGTGATGGGCTGCCGGACGGAGCGTGTGGCGGGCGGCTGTATGAGCGGCGGGAGCGGCATTACAATACTGACCCACACAGCGGGGCGGCAGCCTGCGCTGACCGCCCTGTTTCCCCAGCCTACCTTGTTGTAGAGAGGCTGCGCTCTGTATCTTCCGGTCATGGCTGCGACGGGGCTTCTATGTATAAGCTCCGTCCAGCTCCTCAGGTCATGGCTGCGACGGGGCTTCTATGTGTAAGCTCCGTCCAGCTGTTGCAGGAGACAGTGGGCTGCCTGTGGCTGTGAGGGTGCTCTTTGTGAGGACCGACACGCCATGCGCTGTCCGTGCAGCGGCACTATCCCGGACCCATGTTTTTCCAGAAACTGGGAAGGGATGTGCTATTGTAAAAAGTTAAAAGTAAAAATGAAAAATTAATAAAATCTTCCACAAAGTGTGGGAACTTCCCACAAGCCATTGTTAGTGCTGTTAGCACAGAAAAAACACTGAGGTCGTACACTGAGGTACTCTGGGATATGGAGGGGTGGAGAGTTCTAAATTTAAATATTCAGTGCCTTTGTTTCTGCTAAGCCGTCCATATCCCAAGAGTACTCCAGTGACCCCTAGTGGATGAAAAAGAAACACTTTTTACTGTTGTGACACAGGAACTAAGGAAATTACGTTGTCTTGACATAATTTCTGTATTGCGTTCAACACTTTAGCGCTGTCCTAAACAGAAGCTGGTAAGGCTGATTTGAAAAATCGGCATGGGGAAGGTCCTGAAATTCCAATTTGTACCCTTGGGAAACTATCCGCAATACCCAAAGATCCAGATCTGAGTGAACCCAGACCTGGATGAAAGACAGTAGACGTACCCCCACCCAATCGTACTCCCGCAGGGGAGCCCCAGCGTCATGCTGAGGTTTTAGTAGAAGTAGCTGTTTACTTCCGCTCCTGCGAGCCTGATGGTGTTGTAGATTATTTACCTCTTCCTGCGAAGAAGGGGGTACCCTTTGCCTTTTTGGACTTGTTGGGTCGAAAGGATTGCATCGTATGAGAATGAAATCCTTTCCTAGGTGGAGCTGCTGCGGAAGGCAGAAATGCTGACTTGCCTGATGTAGTTGTTGAAATCATGGCATCCAGCTTGTCTCCAAAGAGGGCTTCTCCATTGTAAGGAAGAACCTCAATTTTTTTTTTTCATTCCGCAGCAGCATTCCATTGACGGATCCACAGCGCCCTGCGGGCTGAAATCGCCATAGTGGAGGATCTTGAACTCAGCAACCCAATATCCTTCATAGCTTCAACTAAGTAACCTGCAGCATCTTTAATATGGCCGAGAGTTAGGACTATTTCATCCCTGTCAACTGTGTCTATGTTAACAAGCAAGTTGTCAGACCATTTTTCCACAGCGTTACCTACCCACGCACAAGCAATGGTGGGCCTGAGCACCATTACGTTAGCAGTATAAATGGATTTTAGGGTTGTTTCTAATTTACGGTCAGCTGGATCTTTTAAAGAGGCTGAACCAGGGGCAGGCAAAACTATTTTCTTAGACAGCCGAGAAACTGAGGTGTCTATCATTGGGGGTGTCTCCCATTTGTGCCCGTCTTCCTCAGGAAAAGGGTACGCTACACGTATCCTTCTGGGAAGGGTAAATTTCTTCTCAGGGTTAGCCCAGGATTCTAAAGAGAACGCATTCAAATCCTTTGAAGGAGGAAAAAAAGTCACAACTTGCTTTTTATTTAATTTAAAAAAAATCATTTTCCTCTGGGACCAGTGTTGTTTCAGGAAACTCCAACACTTCCTTTATAGCAACTATCCATACATTGTATGCTTTTGGCTAATTTGGGGTCTACACCTCTGAAATCCCCAGTGTCGACGTCAGAGTCGGAATCTGTGTCTGTGTCCCCTTGCATTGGGCCAGAGACCTTTTCTGGGAACTGGATGGGACCAGAGTGGGTGAAATGGAGGGGTCAGTAAACAGTGCATCCTCCACAGACTGCCTCCAATATTTAGTCTGTTGCTCAGACTCAGGGAATTTCTTTGCAAGCATTGACATTCTTTTGCAACATTCTCACCCACTCCGGCTGCTTCTGAGAGGGAAGGGCCACCACATTTCCCTCTTGTGCATCTAAAATGGGTTCTTCCTGAAAAGAACCCTCCCTAATGTCTGACATGTTACACACTTCAATACACACACACACCTCTATCACACAGGAGAGCTATTGGGGACAGACCTACACTAAAGTCTGTCAGAGAGAGAGGGATTTTGCCAGTCCACACACTGCGCCTTATTGTGAATTGTGGAAATATTACCCACTTACAGAGCATATACCAATAATAGGCCCACAGACCTAATTATAATGAACACACTCTGCCCCTTCTATAACACCCTGTACTTGTATCAGCGTTGTCATGAGGAGAAACAGCGTTCAGGAGCTTCACACTGGAGTTTCTGCAGGAGAAAATGGCACCCAGAGTGTGTTCTGGCAAGTCTGAGGAGAAGCCCCGCCCTTCAGCCTCAGCAATGTAATATTTATACTGGCTGGGTATGCACATCAGCGGCTGTACATGTATGAACCCTTTTTGCCAGTGAGAGTAAGGTTTAAAACATGCCCTCAGAGCCCCCCACCGCGCGCGCTCTGCACCCTTGTGCTGAGAGACATGGCGCACAGCGTGCGCGTGTACCTGTATGCCACCAACGTTGAACGGAGGATCCCCTCTCTGCAGGACTCCGGTAATATACTCACCAGCCTTCTGACTTCTGGCTCTGTTAGGGGGTGGCGGCAGTGCTGTGGACGTGAACGCTGGTCAGGATTGGGCTGTGTTCAGTACCCTTCAGGAGCTAATGGTGTCCTGTCAGCGGAAGCAGAACCATTAACTAATTGAGAAGTTGGTTCCTACTTCCCCACGAAGCAGGGAAGCTGTTGCCAGCAGCTTCCCTGTAAAATAAAAAACCTAAGAAAGTCTTTTTCCAGCAAAGCTCTGTAGAGCTCCACTAGTGTGCATCCAGTCTCCTGGGCACATTTTCTAAACTGAGGTCTGGAGGAGGGGCATAGAGGGAGGAGCCAGTTCACACTGTTGAAAAGTCTTAAAGTGCCGAAGGCTCCTGCGGAACAGTCTATACCCCATGGTACTAAAATGGACCACAGCATCCTCTAGGACGTAAGAGAAATAACACTGTTTAAATGTCCTAATTCTGACATTTATCACTGAATTTTTAGGTGTCCCATTTGGGTAAAATATTTGCAATGACATTTAAACAGCATTATTGGAAAGCTCTGCTTAGTTATTTCAAGAATGTTAATCCATGAAATGTTGCCTTTTTCATAGCACTTATTGTAAGATAATTACATATAGTCAATATTTTTAGATAATGTTAAAAAGACACTTCCAAATTCAAGTATTGCTATAATATTAAATTAAGTCAAAGTTAATATGATTAACAGTACTTTCATTCTGGAAATATGCTGCATTTCTAAAAGTAGAAAATAAGGTACATTTTGAGGGGAATTCAATTGTGCCACGCATCCCCTGCTGGGTGTCTATTGGAGCTATTCGATTGTTCAACAGATGCCCATTAAATGCGGTAGTCACATTTTTTTCTCGCACGCTCAGGAGGTGCGGGGAAAACATAAGAATTTACTCACCGGTAATTCTATTTCTCGTAGTCCGTAGTGGATGCTGGGAACTCCGTAAGGACCATGGGGAATAGACGGGCTCCGCAGGAGACTGGGCACTCTAAAGAAAAGATTAGGTACTATCTGGTGTGCACCTGCTCCTCCCTCTATGCCCCTCCTCCAGACCTCAGTTAGGGAAACTGTGCCCGGAAAAGCTGACATTACAAGGAAAGGATTTTTGGAATCCAGGGTAAGACTCATACCAGCCACACCAATCACACCATACAACTTGTGATAACCTTACCCAGTTAACAGCATGAACAACAACTGAGCCTCACTCAACGGATGGCTCATAACAATAACCCTTATTAAGCAATAACTATATACACGTATTGCAGAAAATCCGCACTTGGGACGGGCGCCCAGCATCCACTACGGACTACGAGAAATAGAATTACCGGTGAGTAAATTCTTATTTTCTCTGACGTCCTAGTAGATGCTGGGAACTCCATAAGGACCATGGGGATTATACCAAAGCTCCCAAACGGGCGGGAGAGTGCGGATGACTCTGCAGCACCGAATGAGCAAACACAAGGTCCTCCTCAGCCAGGGTATAAAACTTGTAGAACTTTGCAAAGGTGTTTGAACCCGACCAAGTAGCCGCTCGGCAAAGCCGAGACCCCTCGGGCAGCCGCCCAAAAAGAGCCCACCTTCCTTGTGGAATGGGCTTTTACTGATTTTGGATGCGGCAATCCAGCCGCAGAATGAGCCAGCTGAATCGTGCTACAGATCCAGCGAGCAATAGTTTGCTTTGAAGCAGGAGCACCCAGCTTGTTGGGTGCATGCAGGATTAACAGCGAGTCAGTCTTCCTGACTCCAGCCGTTCTGGAAACATATATTTTCAAAGCCCTGACTACGTCCAGCAACTTGGAGTCCTCCAAGTCCCGTGTAGCCGCAGGCACCACAATAAGTTGGTTCAAATGAAACGATGATACCACCTTTGGGAGAAAATGGGGACGAGTCCTCAATTCTGCCCTGTCCATATGGAAGATCAGATATGGGCTTTTACATGACAAAGCCGCCAATTCCGACACACGCCTAGCCGATGCTAAGGCCAACAGCATGACCACTTTCCACGTGAGATAATTTAGTTCCACGGTCTTAAGTGGCTCAAACCAGTGGGATTTCAGGAAATCCAACACAACGTTAAGATCCCAGGGTGCCACTGGTGGCACAAAAGGGGGCTAAATATGCAGCACTCCCTTAACAAACGTCTAAACCTCAGGCAGTGAAGCCAGTTCTTTTTGAAAGAAAATGGATAAGGCCGAAATCTGGACCTTTATGGACCCCAATTTTAGGCCCATAGTCACCCCTGACTGTAGGAAGTGCAGGAATCGACCCAGCTGGAATTCCTCTGTAGGGGCCGTCCTGGCCTCACACCAAGCAACATATTTTCGCCATATACGGTGATAATGCTTTGCTGTCACGTCCTTCCTAGCCTTTATCAGCGTAGGAATAACTTCATCCGGAATGCCTTTTTCCGCTAGGATCCGGCGTTCAACCTCCATGCCGTCAAACGCAGCCGCTGTAAGTCTTGGAACAGACAGGGCCCTTGTTGCAGCAGGTCCTGTCTGAGAGGCAGAGGCCAAGGGTCCTCTGTGCGCATTTCTTACAGTTCCGGGTACCAAGTCCTTCTTGGCCAATCCGGAACAATGAGTATTGTTCTTATTCCTCTCTTTCTTACTATTCTCAGTACCTTGGGTATGAGAGGAAGAGGAGGAAACACATATACCGACAGGTACACCCACGGTGTCACTAGGGCGTCCACAGCTATCGCCTGAGGGTCCCTTGACCTGGCGCAATATCTTTTTAGCTTTTTGTTGAGGCGGGACGCCATCATGTCCACCTGTGGCAGTTCCCATCGCTTTGCAATCTGTGTGAAAACTTCTTGATGAAGTCCCCAATCTCCCGGGTGGAGGTCGTGTCTGCTGAGGAAGTCTGCTTCCCAGTTGTCCACTCCCGGAATGAACACTGCTGACAGTGCTTGCACATGATTCTCTGCCCACCGAAGAATCTTTGTGGCTTCCGCCATTGCCATCCTGCTTCTTGTGCCGCTCTGGCGGTTTACATGGGCGACCGCCGTGATGTTGTCTGACTGAATCAGCACTGGCCGGTTTCGAAGCAGGGGCTCTGCTTGACTCAGGGCGTTGTAAATGGCCCTTAGTTCCAGTATATTTATGTGCAGGGAAGTCTACAGACTTGACCACAGCCCTTGGAAGTTTCTTCCCTGAGTGACTGCCCCCCATCCTCGGAGGCTTGCATCCGTGGTCACTAGGACCCAGTCCTGTATGCCGAACCTGCGGCCCTCGAGAAGGTGAGCACTCTGCAGCCACCACAGAAGAGACACCCTGGCCCTTGGGGACAGGGTGATCAGCGATGCATCTGAAGATGCGATCCGGACCACTTGTCCAACAGATCCCACTGAAAGATCCTTGCATGGAATCTGCCGAAGGGAATGGCTTCGTATGAAGCCACCTTCTTTCCCAGGACTCGCGTGCAGTGATGCACCGATACCTGTTTTGGTTTCAGGAGGTCCCTGACCAGAGATGCTAATTCCTGGGCCTTCTCCACCGGGAGAAACACCTTCTCCCGGTGGAGAAGGTGTTTCTCCCGGTGGGGGACCCTGATAATCACTTGCTGGAGGTACAGCTTGTGAATTGCCGCCAGTACTACCTCCCTTTCCATGGGCAAGACTGATTTGAGGTAACGGCGGGGGGGAGTCGCTTCGAATTCCAGCTTTTATCCCTGAGATACAATTTGTACAGCCCAGAGATCCACCTGTGAGCGAACCCACTGGTTGCTGAAGTTTCGGAGACGCGCCCCCACCGCACCTGGCTCCGCCTGTGGAGCCCCAACGTCATGCGGTGGACTTAGTGGAAGCAGGGGAGGACTTTTGTTCCTGGGAACTGGCTGCATGGTGCAGCTTCTTACCTCTACCCATGCCTCTGGCAAGAAAGGATGCGCCCCTGACCCTCTTGCCTTTCTGAGAACGAAAGGACTGCATTTGATAATACGGTGCTTTCTTAGGCTGTGAGGAAACCTGAGGCAAGAAAGTAGACTTTCCAGCTGTCGCTGTGGACACGAGGTCCGATAGACCATCCCCAAACAATTCCTCACCCTTATAAGGCAAAACCTCCATGTGTTTTTTAGAATCAGCATCTCCTGTCCATTGCCGAGTCCATTAGACCCTCCTGGCAGAAATGGACATAGCATTAATTCTAGAGCACAGCAGGCAAATGTCCCTCTGAGCATCCCGCATATATAAGACGACGTCTTTTATATGGCCCAGGGTTACCAAAACAGTATCCCTGTCGAGGGAATCTATGTCGTCTAACAGAGTATCTGTCCATGCTGCTACAGCACTACACATCCAGGCTGTAGCAATAGCAGGTCTCAGTAGAGTACCAGAGTGTGTATACACTGACTTCAGGATAGCTTCCTGCTTTCTATCCGCAGGCTCCTTTAGGGCGGCCGTATCCTGAGACAGCAGGGCCACCTTTTTAGATAAGCGTGTCAGCGCCTTGTCCACCCTAGGGGATGTTTCCCAACGTAACCTGTCCGTTGGCAGGAAAGGGTACGCCATCAGTAACCTCTTAGAAATCACTAGTTTCATATCAAGGGAACTCCACGCTTCTTCACATAATTCATCAGATGGGGGAAAAGTCACTGGCTGCTTTTTCTCCCCAAACATATAAACCCTCTTGGTATTAACAGGGTTAATCTCAGAAATGTGTAATACATCTTTCATTGCAATAATCATGTATCGGATGGCCTTGGTCATTTTAGACTGTAAATGTGCCTCATCATCGTCGACACTTGAGTCGGACTCCGTGTCGACATCTGTGTCAACCATCTGAGATAGAGGGCATTTATGAGCCCCTGACGGTTTCTGAGTCGCCTGGGCAGGCGCGGGCTGAGACCCCGGCTGTCCCAAGGCTGCAGCTTCATCAAACCTTTTATGTAAGGAGCTTACATTGTCGTTTAAGACCTTCCACATATACATCCAATCAGGTGTCGGCCCCGACGGGGGCGACACCACACTTATCTGCCCTTGCTCCGCCTCCACGTAACCCTCCTCATCAAACATGTCGACACAGCCGTATCGACACACCGCACACACACAGGGAATGCTCAGACTGAGGACAGGTCCCCACAAAGTCCTTTGGGGAGACAGAGAGAGAGTATGCCAGCACACACCACAGCGCTATATAACACAGGGATTTTCACTTATAATAAGTGATTACCCAATAGCTGCCTTATATGTTTTATTTGCGCCTAAATTTATGTGCCCCCCCCTCTCTTTTTTACCCTTCTTGTACCTGGATACTGCAGGGGAGAGCCTGGGGAGCTGCTTCCAGCGGAGCTGTGAAGAGAAAATGGCGCTGGTGTGCTGAGGAAGAAGGCCCCGCCCCCTCAGTGGCGGGCTTCTGTCCCGCTTTCTGTGTAAAAAAATGGCAGGGGTTTTTACATATATACAGTGCCAGACTGTATATATGTATTTTTTAATGCCAAAAAAGGTACTTCAATTGCTGCCCAGGGCGCCGCGCCCCCCCCCCCAGCGCCCTACTGTGACCGGAGTGTGTAAGTGTGCTGGGAGCAATGGCGCACAGCTGCGGTGCTGTGCGCTACCTTAAATGAAGACAGGAGTCTTCTGCCGCCGATTTCGTCGTCTTCAAGCTTCTGTTCTTCTGGCTCTGCGAGGGGGATGGCGGCGCGGCTCCGGGAACGGACGATCGAGGACAGGTGCCTGTGTTCGAACCCTCTGGAGCGAATGGTGTCCAGTAGCCTAAGAAGCACAAGCTAGCTGCAAGCAGGTAGGTTTGCTTCTCTCCCCTTAGTCCCACGTAGCAGTGAGTCTGTTGCCAGCAGAAGCTCACTGAAAATAAAAAACCTAATAAATACTTTACTAGTAAGCTCAGGAGAGCCCACTAGGAGCACCCAGCTCTGGCCAGGCACAGATTCTAACTGAGGTCTGGAGGAGGGGCATAGAGGGAGGAGCCAGTGCACACCAGATAGTACCTAATCTTTTCTTTAGAGTGCCCAGTCTCCTGCGGAGCCCGTCTATTCCCCATGGTCCTTACGAAGTTCCCAGCATCCACTAGGACGTCAGAGAAAAGTCTGTAGTTAGGGCACTCAAAACCGGACTTTCATTAAGGCTCTTTAGACGGCTTTAGTTGTTTTACACAAACCTGATGCTGATAGGTGCCTTAACTGGCAATGGCCGTCTGAACGGAGCAACAATTGAATAGCTCCGATAGATGCACATTGCTCTAGGCCAGGGGTAGCCAACCCTGGTCCTCAAGAGCTACCAACAGTTAACGTTTTGCAGGTCTCCTCACAGAATCACAAGTGAAGTAATTAGCTCCATCTGCGGATCTTTTAAAATGTGTCAGTAATGACTGCACCTGTGCACCTGCTAGGTGAGCTTGAAAACGTGAACTGTTGGTAGATCTCGAGCACCAGGGTTGGCTACCACTGCCCTAGGTGCACAGCAGGTGGCGCAGTAAACTGAGTTGGCCCCTTTGAGTTAATGTCCTTTAAAGATTTAATTTGCAGGTTCATGAACTCACCTCTCCATGTCATCTTCTCCTGGCAATAATGGCGGAAGTGGCAATGGAGGAAGAGTAGACGTTTTCATATGTTGGATAGTAAGAGTAACAGGGGTCTGGGACTTCGCAGGGGAAATTGACGGTGGCTGGGAATTTGCCTGAGTGGATATGGCTGATGTCCTGGTGTGGCTGTAAGAAGTCAAAGAGGCAGCCACAGTTGTTGGCAGGGGAAGGAATGTCAATGTTGGTGTAGGTGGAAGAGGTGGTGGGGGCTGTAGAGGAGCAGATGGAGCTGGAGGGAGAGGAGGAAGAGGAGGAGTTGGGATAGGAGGGGAGCAAGTGGGCAAAGGGGGCTGAGGAGATCTCAAAGGTGGAGGAGGGGGAGGTACATCTTTTTCCTTTTCTACATCAGTCACGCACTCATTTGGCGTCAATACCTCCTCCTTGTTGGTGTCAGGTTTGCAGTCTTTTAAACCTGATGCCTTTGTTTCCTTGACTAGTAATAGGGGTTTTTTCTCACTCTCATCAGACCTGATGGAGACAGATAGTGATTTTGTTTCCACATTAACTGCAACTGAAAGCTCTGTATCAGAGACAGATTTTTCAGATTTAATCATTTTGGTTATCTTTTTTGAGTCCAGTACTGAAAGGCCTCTCACATCTCCAATTTCTCTTTTTATCAACGGACTGCCCTTAGACTCCCTACCAGCTGCTGCGGCAGCTAATGCACGTTCCTTTTTCTTGCGGCTTAGTTCAGCCCCCAAGCTGGAGTTTAATGGCAAACGGGCAGGTGAAATACTGGAATGGCGACTTCGTGACTGAGACTTTTGCTTCTTGCTGCGAGAAGACGAAGACTTCCTTGAGTACATGGGACTTCTACTTCGAGATTTGGCAGGCTTCCTGTAAGATATGCAAAATTATTAAGAACATACCTACACATAATGGAAATACAAGTGTATTCAAGTCAGTATATAATTTAAGAGCAAGCATAAAACTCATTAGCTTTAACTGGTTCAAGGGCAGGAAAAAAACTAATTTCAAATGTACAGACATCATGTGACAGATAATGGAAAACAAACATGTACTAGGGTATTCAATTATCCGCAAATTCGCAGCAATTTTTCACCCGAAAATTTTTCGCGGCAATCGGGCGAAAATTGCCGCGAAAACGCTCCGTTTTTCAACCTTTTTAATTCCAAACGGGTTTCATGTGAAAATTCTTGCAGTGAAAAGTGCAGGTGAAAATGGGGAAATCAGCCTGTACCCCCAAAAATTGTAAACTAACATAGGATAACAGAAGAGAAGTGTGTTAGAGATCACATTAGAGAGTTGTTTGGGGACTTAAATTGTGTGAAATGGCTGTAATATGCATTTTTAAAAAAATGCAAAAAAAATGATAGAAAGCAAGTTTTTTTGGGCAAAATAAATACTCATTAAATTTGGGGTACATTAAAATGGGTATAAGTATATATTTGGGTCATTTTAGGGTACTTTAAAAAAAGTGGAAACAGACCGATTACTCCCATCTGCAAGCCTAAAAACACCTGTCCCACTCAAAGCACCCCAATATACCTGTCCCATACCTTGAACCCCAATTTCCATCACTTTGTACTTTTTCACCCCAAAAATTACATGTCATTATTGGCCAATTAAAAATAATTAAAAACTTCAACGTGCCTAATTAATCATTAAGGGGGGTGTCCCAGGAGTTCTGTAACATATCCAAACATTTTTACCTTAAAATAGTGACTTTTCCCAACTTTTCACCTGCTTCAGAGTAGGTGAAGTGAAATTAGTGAAAAAATTATCACCGATAAATTTTCCCGGAAAACTGAATAGGCTGTAATTGCGTTTCGCGGGAAAAGTTCGTTTTTTCGCGCGAAAATGGGACTTTTCGCGGTATAAGTCCGTTATTGCTGCTAATTGAATATACCCCGTAACATGAAACATAACAGTGAAGGAAATGTGCAACAGAAAAAAAAAACCAAAACATTACCATAGGACACTAAACCAACACTCCATGTGCTGCTGTATATAAGGCCGAGAGAGATGGAGCTTATGCCTGAGAAGGACACTTAGTTGGGAATTCACAACAGCACCTCCGATCTCCCGTCTAAAGCGACTTGAGATCGAGGGGCGATATTCAAATGCCCCCAGTTATTGGCTGATCGCGCCCATTACACTCGAGTTTAGGCACACAAAGCACCTAAACACGAATAAAGTAATGGTTGCAAGCGTTAAGAGACCCTTACGAGCATTTCAGCTCGCAACCCCCGGTAGCAACATTAGAATAGCAGCCGGCGGGCGCAATAGCGGGAGGGAACATTTGAATCCAGCTCTTAGCGTATGTGGAAAAGTGCCATTTAGACCAATTATGATCAAACATTCAGCACTTCTGGACAGATACGCATATCTTTCATGCGCAATGGCGGTATTAACCAAGAAGAGCAAAGCAACTTAAGTGATGCTTGCAAAGGCCACCCACAAGCAGATAAAACAAACCTTACATAGCATACATGTATTAAGAACATTCCATCTAGTAAATTTATCTAAGAGATCCCCAGCCACCACTCCCAAGGTACAAACAGTAGGGGATAAATATAGCACAAGAAAGTGCCATTGACAAAACCACTCCCAATGTCCTGTCTAGGGTAGCCAATCCCGGGATTGGCAGAATCCCAGCCTAAAATTGTCCGGGATTCAATCCCAGGATTCGAGCTTTCAAGCTCGGGGATTTCGGAATTGGCCACCACTTTCGTTTTCCCTATCCTGGGCAGCATTGAGCGTCCTCAGGAGGCTCAGACGCTGCCCAGCTCCTCCAGCTCAGCTGTGAGCAACGTGATGTGAAGTCAGTGGTCACCCTGCACAGCCAGCCACTGGATATTACCGCCGCCCTGCCCGCCGGACCTCACAGCAAGTGGGCCCCCCCTCCCCCCTCGTCCAGATTAGGGCGAGTTACCTGGGCTGAACAAATGGATGGAACACATTGAAAAGAAGCCAATACCGGGTATGCCGGGATTGATAATTTTTCAATCCGGATTCCCAGGATTGAAAAAAATGGCACTGGATTGGCCACTCTAGTCCTCTCCCAAATGGCCTGAACTATAGAACAGTCCCTCAACAACTGCCAGGAATTACCGGATACTGACCTAGACAGTGCTCCAAATAGATAAAAACAAAAAGGAGTCAGACATACTATTTATAATAAATATAGTTGAAACGGTTAGAAACATACTTTAGTATTTGTAAACCGTGGGCAATCTAGATGCACCTGCCACACTTCATTCTGCAAGGAGCCCATATCTATCTGCCATTGAGTCCTCAATTCTGGCAAGTCCACACAGTCCTCAATTCTGGCAAGTCCACACAGTCCTCAATTCTGGCAAGTCCACACAGTCCTCAATTCTGGCAAGTCCACACAGTCCTTAATTCTACTTGCCACACAATCCTCAATTCTGGCAAGTCCACACAATGATGGGCTTGCAGAACAGAGAAGTACCTAAGATATTATGAACTGAGCCAATTAAAAATAAAAACGTTTTAAATAGGAAGTCTTGAACAAAGGAGGAGGCATCTGGAAACTCAATAGCCATGGCACGTTGGAGCTGCATGTTCCAACAGAATTGATTGGAGGGATACCAAACCACAATTAAAGCTGAACAATTTGCATAGACCTGTAACATATAGCTGCACAATAAAGACCACACCACACCTGCCCCACCCTACCTGGTTTGCAGCACTGAGAGATCAGAAAGTAATCAAGCATTCAATAAAAGGGTAGAGGGATCCAAACTCCAAGCCTGAAATACTTTCGATGCTCAATCTAATGTTTTAGCAGGGTTCTGCGCCCTGCCCGATTTTTTAAAGGCAAAATCTGCCCTGCCCTTTCTGCGGCACCCGGCTAAAAACAGCCAGCCGCTTCCTGCCCTCCCAGCGTGTAAGAGCGCTTGGGGGAAGCCCAGCACTACCATAGGTGCTGGGCGCGTCCCCAACAGTGACGCCACCGGCCGCCCACCCCGCCTGTAGTATCGTCTGTGGGGGCCGCACCGCCCACTGCAACGACGTTACATAGCCACACACCCTATTTTGCATGTCCACGCCCCCTTTTCAGACGCGCCCACAGTCCGGTGCCCTGGCCTTTAAAATTTCTAGGGGGAAAAATATGAATCCCAAACCCGTATTGCCTGAGTAAATAAGGGGAGCCCTGGTCTAGACTCCCCACCCTAACACCTGAAAAGGGGTGTTTCCCGATGTCACCTAGGCTACCATGTGATTATGTAACTTATCATAGGGGACGATTCAATTGTTTTTATATGTGGCCACCACTAGTGGGCACAACATTTTTGCTCCGATTAGGCACCATGAAGCCACAGGGATTACATTTCTTCTCGTAGCCTCCTGAGGTGCAAGAAGAAATGTGCATTAAGTCAGCACTTTGTACAGGAGTTTGGACGCCCAAAGCAGGACTGTAGACAGGTTTAGCCATTTTATGCAGCTAAATCGAGTCTGGGTGCAAAATAATTATGGTAGATTTACCGTTGATAACTATTTCTCCTAAATCCACAGGATAACACTGAGATATGAGGTAGCGACAGCAGATTGGCACCAAACCATCAAAGCTTTCGGCCTCCCAGAATGCAATGGTCCCGTGCCTATATCCCTGCCTCCTGGCTCAGGCAATTCAGTTGTTTTCCAAAGCTCAAGGCAGGAGAATCATAGAGAGCCCTAATCACGCGAGAAGAACACACATGCACACCCTTCCGTACAAGAAGGAAGAGGTTAGTAAGTGAATGGATCCTCAAATCAGGTGCGTCAGGGTGGGATCCCTGTGGACTTAGGAGAAATAGAATTATCAACGGTAAGCCTACCATAACGACTTATTTCTCCTGCAGGGTCCACAGGATAACAATGGGATGTCCCAAAACAATTTAGTCGTGGGGACACTTCTGATTGGACAGGAGAATCCTTCGCCCGAATTCAGTGTCCTGAGAGGGAAAGGAATCAAAGGCACAATGTCTAATGAATGTGTTAATGGAAGACCATGTGGCTGCCTTACATATCTGTTCTCCTGAAGCACCACGTTGTGCTGACCATGACGTACCTACCTTACGAGTAGAGTGAGCAGAGACGTTAGCCGGAACAGGGAGATCAGCTTGAGACTATGATTCTGAAATCGTCATTCGAAGCCACCTCGCCAGTGTCTGCTTGTCAGCAGGCCATCCTCCCTCATGAAATCCGTGGAGAACGAAGAGTGTGTCTGTTTTTCTGATGGCACTGGTATGATCCACGTATATCCTTAAAGCACATACTACGTCCAATGATGCATCTCCCGCAGAAACATCTGGCCCTTGGAAGGCCGGCACTAAAATTTCTTCGTTAAAGTGTTATTTAGACACCACCTTAGGAAGATACCATATTTAATTCTGAGAACCGCTCTATATGGATTTTAAAAAAAAAAAATCAAAAAAGGAGGGCGACATAATGCCCCTAAATCTGAAACTCTTATAGGTGACGCAATAGCCAGTAAAAAGAGAACTTTAGCTGTCAACCATTTAACATCCACTTGTTTTAGTGGTTCAAATGGGCAACTTGAAGGGCATTTAGGACTAAACTTAGGTCCCATGGCACTGTAGGATGAACAAAAGGAGGTTGAATGTGCAGCATTCCCTGGAAAAAAGCAATTTTCTTTTGGTACCATACAGTCAATGCTGACACTTGGACTCTCAAGGAAGCCAACCTTAGACCTTTGTCCATTGCTAACTGAAGGAATGCTAGGACTCTGGAAACTCTGGTCACTGCACCACTGAATATAGAACTGCCATATTCGGTGATAAATGCGAGCTGAGGAAGGTTTCCTTGCTCTGAGCATTGTTTGAATTACCTGTTGTGAGAATCCTCTTGCTTTCAGGATGGAAGACTCAAGAGCCACGCTGCCAAAGACAGTCGATCCAGGTGCTTGTGATAGCAACAACCCTGAGACAGCAGATATGGACGTTGAGGGAGTAGGAATAGAGCATCCATCAACAACCTCTGCAGATGTGTACCAATGCCTTAAGGGCAAAGCTGGAGCTATTAGTATCACGTTGCCCCTTCCTTGTATTGCCTTTCGCATCACCCTGGGTAACAGGGCGATTGGTAGAAACAAATAGGCCAGGCATAAGACCCATCTCACTGACAGGGCATCCACAAAGATCGCTTTGGGATCCTTTGTTCTTGACCCGTATGCGGGAACTTTGCTGTTCTGACGGGACGCCATGAGATCTATCTCCGGTATCCCCCACTTTTCTTCCAGAATTTGGAAGACCTCCGGGTGTAAAGCCCATTCGTTTGCATGAATGGCATGTCAACTGACAAAATGTGCTTCCCAGTTTAGGACTCCTGTTATGAACACTGCAGACAAGGCTGGAAGATGAAGTTCTGCCCACTTTGACGTGTGACTTACCTCCTTCATTGCGTTTTGGCTGTGAGTTCCTCCCTGATGGTTGAGATACACTAGTGCCGTTGCATGGTCCGAGTGGATTTGGACTGGTTTCCCCTGAAGGATGTACTTTGCCTGAATAAGTGCCATGTATATGTCCCGAAGTTCCAATATATTTATTGGCAGGCAACTCTCTTCCTTGGTCCACTACCCCTGGAAGCAACTCCTTCCTGACACCGCTCCCCTGCCCTGAAAGCTGGCATCCGTTGTCAGAATTTCCCAATCTGATACCCAAAAGGGTCTCCCTTTGTCCAGATGGGATATCTGCAGCCACCAGGCTAATGACCTCCTTACTTCCAGGGGAAGGACCATAGTCTGCATTTTTAGGTCTGATGAAAACCATTCCATTTGGAAAGGATCAGACGTTGCAGAGGCCTCGAGTGGAACTGAGCATACTCCACCATGTTGAATGTTGACACCATCACACGCATTACTGCGTGAATGGATACCCTTTGACTGTGTAGCAGCTCCTGAATCCTTGACTGAATTTTGGATATTTTGTTCAGAGGTAAATATACTCTCTGAAGACTCAAATCCAACACAGCACCCAAGTGAGTCATCCGTTGTGACGAAACCAGGGACGACTTGCCCAATTTATGAGCCAACAGTGTCTCTACAAACAAGCCACTGTCTGCCTCAAATGACACTGAAGCAATTGTTGAGATTGTGCCAGTATTAATAAGTCGTCGAGGTATGGAAATATCCTTATCCGCTGCTGACGGAGATAAGAAGCCATTACCACCATAATATTGGTGAACACTATGGCAGCTGTGGCCAGTCCAAATGGTAGGGCCTGAAACGGAAAATGTTGCTGGAGGATAACAAACCTGAGATAGCGCTGATGGGACAGTGCTATAAGAACATGAAGGTAAGCATCCTGGATATCCAGGGGATACCATAAAATCTTCCGGCTCCATTGCCAAAAATAGGAATTTAATATCTACAGGTAATTCCTTTTCTCGCAGTCTGCAGTGGATACTGGGGAATAGTATTTTACCATGGAGGTATAGATCGGGTCCACTAGAGCTGGCACTTTAAGAAATGAATAGTGTGTGCTGGCTCCTTCCCTCTATGCCCCTCCTAGCAGACTCAGTCTATGAAACTGTGCCCGAGATTACATACTTTGAGAGAAGGATATAACACAAAGCGGTGAAGTAACGAACCAACACACAACAATAAGATAGCAGAGCTAACCATAACAGAGGAAAGCAACGCTAACTACACATGGAACAGAGGAAAGCAACGCTCACTACACATGGAACAGAGGAAAGCAATGCTAACTATATAAGGATAGCAACTCTAACCACACATGGAATAGGGAAAGCAACAGCAAACCCAACCAGAACACGTACAAACCAGGTAAGCACTGAGGTGGGCGCCCAGTATACACTACGGACTATGAGAAAAGGAATTACCAGTAGGTATTAAATTCATATTTTCTCTACCGTCCTGGTGAATACTGGGGTATAGTATATTACCATGGGGACGTCCCAAAGCTCCCAGAACGGGTGGGAGAGTGCTGAGACCTCTGCAAAACCGCCTGACCAAACTGAAGGTCATCCCTGGCCAAGGTGTCAAACCTGTAGAACTTAACAAAGGTGTTCACACCTGACCAGTTGCTGCACGGCACAATTATAATGCAGAGACGCCCCAGGCAGCGGCCCAGGAAGAACCCACCGACCTTGTGGAGTAGGCCTGAACAGAACTCGCCAGCGGCAGAGCCGCCGAAGAATAAGCCTGTTGAAAAGTCAATTTGAGCAAATGAGCAATGGACTGCTTGGAGGCAGGACGACCAATTTTCTTTGCATCATAAAGTACGATAAGAGAGTCAGACTTCCTGTAAAAAGCAGTCCTTTTGATGTAAATCCTCGAAGCCATCACCACATCCAGGGACTTTGGAGCAACCAAAGTGTCATATAAGACAGGAACCACAATCGGCTGATTTACATGAAACACCGATACCACTTTCAGCAAAAGTTGTGGGCGAGTTCTGAACTCCGTACTATCCTCATGAAACACTGAATACGGGCTCTTGCAGGACAAGGAATGCAATTCCCACACTCTTCCATGTCAGACATTTAAAGTCAACCTTACGCAAGGGTTCGAACCAATCCGACTGGAGAAAGATCACCACCACATTGAGGTCCCACGGAGGTGTGGGAGGAACAAAGGGTGGCTGAATGTGCAACACCTCCTTAAGAAAAGTCTGTACTTCAGGAAGTACTGCTAATAGTTTCTGGAAGAAGATTGAAAGAGCAGAGATCTGAACCTTGAGGGAGCCTAATTGTAGGCCCTTGTCCACTCCAGCTTGCAGGAACAGCAGAAAATCGGCCCAGACGAATTTCCACAGGAGAACATTTTCGACCCTCACACCAAGGGTCTTCCAAATACGGTAGTAATGTTTGGAGGCAATCATCTTGCAGACCCATAGTGGAGACCACCTTGGATGGAAGACTCTTCCTGATTAAAGTTTCCCTCTCAACTTCCAGGCCGGCAAACGTAGCCACTGTAAGTCTGGATAGACGAACGGTCCTTTTTGAAGAAGGTCCTTGAGAAGCGGCAGAGGCCAGGGTTCCTCCAAAGACCGGGTCAGGAGGTCCGCATACCAGGCCCATCGAGGCCAATCTGGGGCAATGAGAATTGCCTGAACGCTTTCCTTATTGAGTTTGAGAACTCTTGGTATTCAAGGAATTGGAGTAAACAGGTAAACAAACTGGTAAGTCCATGGAGTCGTCAGAGCCGCCACCACTTGAAGGTCCATCTTTCTGGAACAGTAACGATGGAGCTTCTTGTTGAGCCGAGAAGCCATCAGGTCTATCTGTGGACAACCCCACCGGTGAACAAGTTGTTAAAACACCCGAGGGTGGAGGCCCCATTCCCCCGGATGGAGGTTGTTCCTGCTTAGGACGTCTGCTTCCTAGTTGTCCACTCAGAATGTAAACAGCCGAGATGGCCCTTGTGTTGGCTTCCGCCCAGGAGTATTCTTGACACATCTCGCGTTGCGGTCCTGCTTCCCTGTCGGTTGCGGTCCCTGTTGGTTGATGTACTCTATTGCTGTGGCTTTTTCCGACTGCACCTGGATGGTCTGATTCTGAAGAAGGCATGAGGCCTGTATCAGAGCATTGTAAATAGCCCTGAGTTCCAGGATGTTGATTGGAAGAGTTAATTCCTGAAAGGACCACGTCCCCAGGTGCTGCGCTCCCCGAGTCACAGCCCCCCAACCCTGGAGGATGGCATCTGTTGTCAACGTCCATGACTGGGTGTTAAAACTCCGACCTTCCACGAGATGGGGAACTTGTAGCCACCATAGCAGGGAGATCCGTGATTTCGGTGATAGGGTTATATGCTGATGCATGTGTAGGTGAGAGCCCGACCATTTGTCCAACAAAACCAATTGTATTGGTCGTGCATGGCATCTGCCATACTGTATTGCCTCGTAGGAGGCCACAATCTTGCCCAGCAAGCGGATGCTAAGGTGAATCGAGACCTTGCAAAGTTTTAGCATTGACCGGACCATAGACTGAATAGTTGAAGCCTTGTCCATAGGAAAGTAAACCTTCTGAGACACCGTATCCAGGATCATCCCCAGGAACTGAATTCTCAGACGGTTCCAAGTGAGACTTCTGGAAATTAAGGATCCATCCGTGATCCGTAAGCACACGGGTAGTCAAGTCAATACTGTGCAGTAGTAGTTCCCTGGAGATCTTCCAGGTACGGAATGATTTGGACACTCTTCATGCGCAGTTGTAGCATCATTTCCGCCATGACCTTTGTGAACACCCTTGGGGCTGTGGAGAGACCGAAGGGTAAGGCCTGAAACTGGAAATGCTGGTCCAGAATAACGAACCTGAGGAACGCCTGGTGAGGAGGCCAAATTGGGATATGTAGGTATGTGTCCTTTATATCCAGGGACACCAGAAACTCCCCTCCTCCAGGTTCGCTATCACTGTTCTTAGAGATTCCATCTTGAATTTGAATACCCAAAGACACGGGTTCAGGCATTGAGGTTCAAGATCGGTCTTACCGAGCCATATGGCTTCAGTACCACAGAGAAACTTGAGTAAAACCCCTTTGTGTGCAGCCGAGGAGGCACTGGAACAGTAACTCCTGTAGAAAGCAGCTCTTGCACTGCTTGCTGTACGGAAACTCTGGCTTCCTGTGAAGCTAGTAAGCCTGACCTGAAGAATCTGAGAGGAGGGAGTTCCTGGAATTTCAGCAGGTCTCCCTGGGAAATGAGGTCCCTCACCCAAGGATCCCGGCAGGACTCTGCCCATATGTGGGCGAAGTGTTGGAGACGAGCACCTACCTGAAAGTTGCCTTGCTGCTGGGGCCAAATATCACGCAGAGGGTTTTGGGGAAGTAGATCATGAAACCTGGTCCGCCAGTCCAGCAGCTGCTGGTTTACGAGACCTACCACGAGTTCCTCTAGCAGCATTGGAGGCACCTCTGGCTTTGCCTCTGAATAGGGCCACCCAAAAGGACTGCGGGGAAGGTCCAGGATAGGGACGCCTGGCAGGTGGCGGGGCAAACTGCAGACATGTAGATTTACCTGCAGTTGCCTGAGATATCCACTTGTTCATTTCTTCCCCAAACAAGGCATCACCTGTAAAAGGAAGATTTTCAACCCCTTTTTTGGAATAAATCTGCTGACCATTGACGTAGCCATAGGGCTCTTGTTTCAGAGCTTGTCTTTACCTGCTTTGCCGTAGCTAACTCTGAATACTGGAAACCATAGTTTTAAATGATTCCATTCACTCAGGTTCCTGCACATTACTAGCTTGTGAAGGAATTGAGCAATGGGTATACGAGTGATTCCTGCGAGGACGGTGTAAACCTAGCCTTGCATAAAGTACACACAGACTTATTTGCAGACATGCTGAGCAGAAAAACACACAGTTAGTAATATAACAGTGTAGTATTAGTGAGCTATGCACACTTATCCCAGCTGACCCTGAATGGAGTGACAGAGCAGAATGGAACCTGCATACAACACCACAGACCGAGCAATGCTGGGTGTCTTGTATGTGTAAATATTCCAACAGCGGTATAACCGCTGATATTGTGCTCCCTGCTTCATATATATTTTACTATGCTTCCTATTCGAAATAGTAGCCTTCTTTAAATCATGGCAGATTGTGATTTTTGTGTTTCTAGGCATTTATGCAAATATCTCAGAACTGGGATGCTGTAGAGCCTTGGGACAAAAACCAATGTTCTGAGCAAGTTGGGGCTACATTTTGGTTTAATGCATAGATTACCTTATTTTACTTTAATGTTGAAAAAATAAGATTTTACTCACCGGTAAATCTATTTCTCGTAGTCCGTAGTGGATGCTGGGGACTCCGTAAGGACCATGGGGAATAGACGGGCTCCACAGGAAACTGGGCACTCTAAAGAAAGATTTAGTACTACCTGGTGTGCACTGGCTTCTCCCTCTATGCCCCTCCTCCAGATCTCAGTTAAGGAAACTGTGCCCGGAAGAGCTGACATTACAAGGAAAGTATTTTGGAATCCAGGGTAAGACTCATACCAGCCACACCAATCACACCGTATAACTTGAGATAAACTTACCCAGTTAACGGTATGAACAACAAACAAGCATCACTCAACTGATGCCACATAACAATAACCCTTTAGTAAGCAATAACTATATACACGTATTGCAGAAAGTCCGCACTTGGGATGGGCGCCCAGCATCCACTACGGACTACGAGAAATAGATTTACCGGTGAGTAAAATCTTATTTTCTCTAACGTCCTAGTGGATGCTGGGGACTCCGTAAGGACCATGGGGATTATACCAAAGCTCCCAAACGGGCGGGAGAGTGCGGATGACTGCAGCACCGAATGGGCAAACTCAAGGTCCTCCTCAGCCAGGGTATCAAACTTGTAGAACTTTGCAAATGTGTTTGAACCCGACCAAGTAGCAGCTCGGCAAAGCTGTAATGCCGAGACCCCTCGGGCAGCCGCCCAAGAAGAGCCCACCTTTCTTGTGGAATGGGCTTTCACTGATTTTGGATGCGGCAATCCAGCCGCAGAATGAGCCTGCTGAATCGTGCCACAGATCCAGCGAGCAATAGTTTGCTTTGAAGCAGGAGCACCCAGCTTGTTGGATGCATACAGGACAAACAGCGAGTCAGTCTTCCTGACTCCAGCCGTTCTGGTCACATAAATCTTCAAAGCCCGGACTACGTCAAGCAACTTGGAATCCTCCAAGTCACCAGTAGCCGCAGGCACCACAATAGGTTGGTTCAAATGAAAGAATGACACCACCTTTGGCAGAAATTGCGGACGAGTCCGCAATTCTGCCCTATCCATATGGAAAACCAGATAGGGGCTTTTACATGACAAAGCCGCCAACTCTGACACACGCCTAGCCGAAGCTAAGGCCAACAGCATGACCACTTTCCACGTGAGATACTTTAGCTCCACTGTCTAAAGTGGCTCACACCAGTGGGATTTCAGGAAACTCAACACCACGTTAAGATCCCAAGGTGCCACTGGTGGCACAAAAGGGGGCTGAATATGCAGCACTCCCTTAACAAACGTCTGAACCTCAGGCAGTGAAGCCAGTTCTTTTTGGAAGAAATTGGATAGGGCCGAAATCTGGACCTTAATGGACCCTAATTTCAGGCCCATAGTCACTCCTGACTGTAGGAAGTGCAGGAATCGACCCAGCTGGAATTCCTCTGTAGGGGCCGTCCTGGCCTCACACCAAGCAACATATTTTCGCCATATACGGTGATAATGCTTTGCTGTCACATCCTTCCTAGCCTTTATCAGCGTAGGAATAACTTAATCCGGAATGCCTTTTTCCGCTAGGATCCGGCGTTCAACCGCCATGCCGTCAAACGCAGCCGCGGTAAGTCTTGGAACAGACAGGGCCCCTGTTGTAACAGGTCCAGTTTGAGAGGCAGAGGCCACGGGTCCTCTGTGAGCATTTCTTGCAATTCCGGGTACAATGAGTATTGTTCTCACTCCTCTTTTTCTTACAATTCTCAGCACCTTTGGTATGAGAGGAAGAGGAGGAAACACACGGTGTTACTAGTGCGTCCACAGCTATCGCCTGAGGGTCCCTTGACATGGCACAATATCTTTTTAGCTTTTTGTTGAGACGGGACGCCATCATGTCCACCTGTGGCAGTTCTCATCGATTTGCAATCTGCGTGAAGACTTCTTGATGAAGTCCCCAGTCTCCCGGGTGGAGGTCGTGCCTGCTGAGGAAGTCTGCTTCCCAGTTGTCCACTCCCGGAATGAACACTGCTGACAGTGCTAGTACGTGATTCTCTGCCCAACTTAGAATCCTGGTGGCTTCTGCCATTGCCACCCTGCTACTTGTGCCGCCCTGGCGGTTCACATGGGCCACTGTCGTGATGTTGTCTGACTGAATCAGCACTGGTTGGTTTCGAAGCAGAGGCTCCGCTTGACTCAGGGCGTTGTATATGGCCCTTAGTTCCAGGATATTGATGTGCAGACAAGTCTCCTGACTTGACCACAGCCCCTGGAAGTTTCTTCCTTGAGTGACTGCCCCCCATCCTCGGAGGCTTGCATCCGTGGTCACCAGGACCCAGTCCTGTATGCCGAACCTGCGGCCCTCGAGGAGGTGAGCACTTTGCAGCCACCACAGAAGAGACACCCTGGCCCTGGGGGACAGGGTGATCAGCCGATGCATCTGAAGATGCGATCCGGACCACTTGTCCAACAGATCCCACTGAAAGATCCTCGCATGGAACCTGCCGAAGGGAATGGCTTCGTATGACGCCACCATCTTTCCCAGGACTCGCGTGCAGTGATGCACCGATACCTGTTTTGGTTTTAGGAGGCCTCTGACCAGAGTCACGAGCTCCTGAGCCTTCTCCGGGAGAAACACCTTTTTCTGGTTTGTGTCCAGAATCATGCCCAGGAAGGGCAGACGCGTCGTAGGAATCAGCTGCGACTTTGGAATATTCAGAATCGAGCCGTGCTGTCGCAACACTTCCTGAGTGTGTGCTACGCTGATCAGCAACCGCTCCCTGGACCTCGCCTTTATGAGGAGATCGTCCAAGTATGGGATAATCGTAACCCCTTGCTTCCAAAGGAGCACCATCATTTCCGCCATCACCTTGGTAAATATTCTCGGTACCGTGGACAGGCCAAACGGCAACGTCTGGAATTGGTAACGACAGTCCTGTACCACAAACCTGAGGTACTCCTGATGAGGTGGAGAAATGGGGACATGCAAGTACGCATCCTTGATGTCCAGAGTCACCATAAAATCTCCCTCTTCCAGGCTTGCAATGACCGCTCTGAGCGATTCCATTTTGAACTTGAATCTTTTCAGATAAATGTTCAGGGATTTTAAATTCAATATGGGTCTGACCGAACCGTCCGGTTTCGGTACCACAAACATTGTGGAATAGTATCCTCTTCCTTGTTGAAGGAGGGGAACCTTTACCACCACCTGCTGGAGATATAACTTGTTAATTGCCGCTAACACTACTTCCCTTTCTATGGGGGAAGCTGGCAGGGCCGATTTGAGGTAACGGTGAGGGGGCATCACTTCGCATTCAAACTTGTATCCCTGAGACACAATCTGTATAGCCCAGGGATCCACCTGTGAGCGAACCCACTGGTGGCTGAAATTTCGGAGACGCGCCCCCACCGCTCCTGGCTCCTGTGGAGCCCCAGCGTCATGCGGTGGATTTAGTGGACGCCGGGGAGGACTTCTGTTCCTGGGAACTAGCTGAATGGTGCAGCTTCTTTCCTCTACCCCTGCCTTTGGCCAGAAAGGACGCACCTCAGACCTTCTTGCTTCTCTGTGATCGAAAGGACTGCATTTGGTAATACGGTGCTTTCTTAGGCTGTTAGGGAATATATGGCAAAAAGTTTGACTTCCCAGCCGTAGCTGTGGAAACTAGGTCCGAGAGACCATCCCCAAACAACTCCTCACCCTTGTAAGGTAACACCTCCATATGCTTTTTGGAGTCGGCATCACCTGTCCATTGCAGAGTCCACAGGACCCTTCTGGCAGAAATTGACATTGCATTTATTCTAGAGCCCAGTAGGCAAATGTCCCTCTGGGCATCCCTCATATATAGGACAGCGTCTTTTATATGCCCCAGGGTCAGTAAAATGGTATCCTTGTCTAAGGTACCATTTCCTCAGACAGATTATCTGTCCATGCTGCTACAGCACTACACATCCAGGCCGACGCAATAGCCGGCCTCAGTATAGTACCTGAGTGTGCATAAACAGACTTCAGGATACTTTCCTGCTTCCTATCTGCAGGATCCTTTAGGGCGGCCGTATCCTGTGACGGCAGGGCCACCTTTTTAGATAAGCGTGTCAGAGCTTTATCTACCCTAGGGGAGGATTCCCAGCGCATCATGTCCGTTGGCGGGAAAGGGTACGCCATAAGTAACCTTTTGGAAATCAGCACTTTATCGGGGGAATCCCATGCTTTTTCACATAATTCATTTAACTCATGTGAAGGGGGAAAAGTCACCTCTTGCTTTTTCTCCCCAAACATATACACCCTTTTGTCAGGGACAGGGTTTTCCTCCGATATGTGCAATACATCCTTCATTGCTATAATCATGTATCGGATGGCTTTAGTCATTTTAGGCTGCAACTTTGCCTCCTCGTCATCGACACTGGAGTCAGAATCCGTGTCGACATCTGTGTCAACCAACTGGGATAGTGGGCGCTTTTGAGACCCTGACGGCCTCTGAGCTGCAGAATAAGACACGGGTTGAGACCCTTTATCACCTTCCACATATCCATCCAATCAGGTGTCGGCGCCGTCGGCGGCGACACCAGTCACACTTGCACTTGTTCTGCCTCCACGTAACCGTCCTCGTCAAACATGTCGACACAAACGTACCGACACACCGCACACACACAGGGAATGCTCTAATTGAGGACAGGACCCCACAAAGCCTTTTGGGGAGACAGAGAGAGAGTATGCCAGCACACACCCCAGCGCTATATGACCCAGGGATTACACAGTAACTTAGTGTTTACCCAGTAGCTGCTGTTTATGATAATTTGCGCCTAAATTTATGTGCCCCCCCCCCTCTTTTTACCCTATTTCTACCTTGATACTGCAGGGGAGAGCCTGGGGAGCTTCCTCTTAGCGGAGCTGTGAAGAGAAAATGGCGCTGGTTAGTGCTGAGGAAGAAGGCCCCGCCCCCTCAGCGGCGGGCTTCTGTCCCGGGTCTGTGTAATAAAATGGCGGGGGCTCGTACATATATACAGTGTCCAGCTGTATGTATGTCTTTTTGCCAAGAGGTATCCTAATTGCTGCCCAGGACGCCCCCCCCTGCGCCCTGCACCCTACAGTGACCGGAGTGTGTGGGTAGTGTGGGCGCAATGGCACACAGCTGCAGTGCTGTGCGCTACCTCATGTGAAGACAGGAGTCTTCTGCTGCCGATTTCGATGTCTTCTTGCGTCTGCCGGCTTCTGATTTCTGGCTCTGCGAGGGGGACGGCGGCGCGGCTCAGGTCCTGTGTTCGATCCCTCTGGAGCTAATGGTGTCCAGTAGCCTAATTAGCGCAACCTAGCCGCAGTTAGTAGGTTTGCTTCTCTCCCCTCAGTCCCACGTAGCAGAGAGTCTGTTGCCAGCAGAAGCTCTCTGAAAATAAAAATACCTAACTAAAATACTTTATTAGCAAGCTCAGGAGAGTTCACTAAAAGCACCCAGCTCTGGCCGGGCACAGATTCTAACTGAGGTCTGGAGGAGGGGCATAGAGGGAGGAGCCAGTGCACACCAGGTAGTACTAAATCTTTCTTTAGAGTGCCCAGTCTCCTGCGGAGCCCGTCTACTCCCCATGGTCCTTACGGAGTCCCCAGCATCCACTAGGACGTTCGAGAAAGGAGGCTCAACGAGATTAAAATATTAGCAAAAATAACATTTTTCAGGGTACCATTATCTCAGCTTGGAAAGAAAGATCAGATTTCACTTTTTTGTGAGAGTTACTTAACGGACAATATTCAATTGTTATATAGCGCCCAATCTCTTGTCTAAAGTGAGGGGAGATTGCGGGTCGATATTCAATTAATCTTATCGCCCTAATCGCGCCCATAGAAGTCGGGTTTAGCCGTGTAAAGCAGCTAAGCCCATCCAACGCGCTGGGCGCGATCGCGAAAAGTGCCGTTTGGGCACCCAAACGGGTCACTTCTCGCGCATTTCAGATCGCCACCCCTAAGGGTGTGAGCTGAAATGCAGATGCTGGTAACCATAGCACCTGAACAGAGCTACATTTGGACAGTTCCGTTTGGGCGCCATCTAGTGGATGCCGGCGGGTAAACATCTGCATTCCACCCGTTGTATGTACTAGTAGTTTGTTACCAAAAATGCTGAAGTCTAAGATTTGTGTTCTACTGTTTTTAGAAGATTTTGAATACCGTTTCCATAATTTTACGTTGAAAAATATCTGGTTGGAAAAATAGGAAAAATAAAAAATGTTTCCATCAAGTCAAGGTCCAAATGACTGTAAACTACTGTAAAATGTAAAGTTTGAGACTGACGTGGAACTAGTTATATAAGGAGATTTATGGCAAAAACTTACCTTTGTTAAATCTTTCTGCAAGGTACACTGGGTTCCACAGGGATAACATTGGGGTGTAGAGTTGGCTCTTGATCCGAGGCACCAACAGGCTAAAAGCTTTGACTGTTCCCAAGATGCATAGCGCCGCCGCCTCCTCTATAACCCCGCCTCCGTGCACAGGAGCTCAGTTTTGTTAACCAGTCCAATGCAGTAGCAGGTAAAAGAGACAACAACCGTTAGTAGCCACATACACCACATTCTTACGACAGGAGAAGGTATCAGCGGCTAATGCCATACAAACTAAAAGAAGCTAAGTGTGTCAGGGTGGGCGCCCTGTGGAACCCAGTGTACCTCGCAGAAAGATTTAACAAAAGGTAAGTTCTTACCATAAATCTCCTTTTCTGCAGCGGAGTACACTGGGGTTCCACAGGGATAACATCGGGTATGTACTAAAGCAGTTCCTCATGGTAGGGGACGCACTGTAGCAGGCACAAGAACCCGGCATCCAAAGGAGGCATCCTGGGAGGCAGAAGTATCGAAGGTTCACTGCGGACCACGTAGTCGCCTTGCACAAGTGTTCAAGGGTCGCACCACGGCAGGCCGCCCAAGAAGGTCTAACAGACCGAGTAAAATGGGCTTTGATGGTAGCAGGAGCTGGAAGGCCAGCCTGTACATAAGCATGTTCAATCACCATTCTAATTCAACTGGCCAAGGTCTGCCTGTTAGCAGGCCAGCCACGTTTGTTTAAACCAAAAAGGACAAAGAGAATCATATCTCCAAAGAGAAGATGTCCTCTTCACATAAATACGGCGAGCCCGTACCACATCCAAAGACCGCTCTTTGGAGGATAAACCTGGAGAGGTAAAGGCCGGAACCACAATCTCTTGGTTAAGGTGGAAAGATGACACCACCTTGGGGAGATAACCAGGGCGAGTTCTAAGAACCACATGGTCAAAAATAAGAAAATGGTGACCGACAGGACAAGGCACCCAAGTCTGAAACCCATCTAGCAGAGACAATAGCCATCAGAAACAAGATCTTAAGAGTAAGCCATTTAAGGTCTACAGACTCAAAGAGGCTCAAACGGAGACTCTTGTAAGGCATCCAGAACAACCAACAAATCCCAAGGAGCCACCGGCGGGACATAGGGTGTTTTACGGATTCAAACTCCCTAAGTGAAGGTATGATCATCAGGCAGAGTTTCAATTTTTCTCTGAAACCATATCGACAAGGCAGAAATATGAACCTTGAGGAAGGCCAGACGAAGACCTAGGTCCAGGCCCTGTTGGAGAAAAGCCAAGAGTTTGGCGGTACTGAACTTGTATGCATCAGAATTGTTAGTTGCACACCAAACAAAATAAGAATTCCAGACCCTATGATACATATGAGCAGAAGCCGGCTTACGGGCCTTCAACATAGTTTGAATGACCGCCTCAGAAAAACCTTTGTCCCATAGTACGGAAGCTTCAAGAGCCACGCCATCAAAGCCAGCCGGGCCAAATCCTGGTAGAAAACAAGGGTCCTGATCTAGAAGGTCTGGGCACTGCAGAAGCAGAAGAGGACGCTCTATCAATAGACCCTGCAGGTCTGAGAACAAATGCCGTCTGGGTCACGACAGAGTGATTAGAAGTAATATTCCTCCTTCTTGTTTGAACTTCCTTATCACCCTGGGCAGTAGTGACACCGGAAGGAACATGTACGGCAGCCGAAAGTTCCATGGAATTGCCAGTGCATCCACGAACGCTGCTTGAGGATCACTTGTCCTTGCTTCAAAGACCGGAACCTTGTGATTGTGTCGAGACGCCAATCGGGTCTACATCTGGTAGACCCCACTGTTCCACGAGGAGTTGAAAGACCTCCGGATGAAGGATCAGCTCCTCGGCGTGTACGTACTGACGACTGAGTTAGTCCGCTTCCCAGTGTAAGACCCCCGGAATGAACACTACCGATATGGCTGGCAGATGGCGTTCCGCCAAACGAAGAATCTTTGACACTGCAATCAGTGCTTTGCGGCTTTGGGTGCCGCCTTGATGATTTATGTACGCCACCGTGGTGGCATTGTCTGACTGTACCTGAACAGGCCTGTTCTGTACCAGAGGCAAAGCTAACGTCAACGCATTGAACACTGCCTGCAATTCCAGAATGTTTATCGGGAGGAGAGATTCCTCCCTGGTCCACTGTCCCTGAAGAGAGCGTTGCTCTAACACCACGCCCCAACCCCGCAGACTGGCATCCGTCGTCAGAAGGACCCAGTTGAAGATCCAGAATGGACGACCCCTGCTCCGTTGATGGTCCTGCAGCCATCAAGTCAGTGACAGACTGACCTCCGGAGTTAAGGATATCATGTGAGACCTGATCCGGTGATGCAGGCCATCCCACTCGGAGAGAATTAACCTCTGCAAAGGGAAGGAATGAAATTGAGCGTATGCCACCATGTCGAAAGCAGACACCATGAGGCCTAGTACTTGCATCGCCGAGTGAATTGACACACATGGGCGAGAGAGGAAGCATCTTATCTTGTCTTGAAGTGTCCAATAGTGCTCCCAGGTGCACCATGCTTTGAGCAGGAACCAGGGAAGTTGATGAGCCACCCGTGGGCTTGCATGAATTGGACCGTCAGTTCCAGGTGATGAAGGAGAATCTCTGGGGAGTTCGCCAGGATCAACAAGTCGTCCAGATATGGCAGGATCCCGATACCCTGACGGCAAAGTAGGGCCGTCATGACCTTGGTGAAAACTCGAGGAGCAGAGGTCAGACCAAAAGGCAAGGCCTGGAATTGAAAATGTAGGTTTCCAAAAGCAAACTGCAGGTATTGAAGATGCGACACCGCAATAGGTATATGCGGGTAAGCATCCTGTATAACCACGGATACCATGTCCTTGGGCTCCAGGGTCAGAACAATAGAGCGAAGAGTTTCCATATGGAATTTGGAAACTTTCACAAATTTGTTCAGGGACTTGAGGTTGAGAATAGGCTTAGAAGATCCATTTGGTTTCAGGACTAGGAACAGCACCGTATCCAGGAGGGATTGTACCACCAGATGTTGTTTTTGCTTTTACCGGATCCGAAGAGATGTTTGTTGAGCAAAACTGGCGAGGGGGACGTTTCCTGAAAGAGATGGCGTATCCGTGAGTGAAGACTACCCTTACAAAGGCGTCCGAAGTAGTCTGTAGCCATACCTGAGCAAACCGTAGAAGTCGGCCTCACACCCTGGGATCCCCCAGAGGGAGGCCCGCCCGTCATGTAGCAGGCTTGTCTGTTTTGGCAGCAGACTGACGGGCAGCCCAGGCACATTTAGGTTTGGGCTTAGTGGATCTGGAAGTGCGAGCCTGTTTCGGGTACACCTGACCCTTTGCTTTAACTGCAGGTTGAAAGGAACGAAAGAATGTACTCTTAGCCTTAGGGACCGAAGGAGTAGTACTGGGCAGACATGCAGTCTTAGAAGACGCTAAGTCAGTGATAATCTTGTTGAGATCTTCCCCAAAAAGAATGTTTCCCTTAAAAGGGATAACCTCCAAGGTCTTTTTCGAGTCCAGATCTACCGACCAGGACCGCAACCAGAGGATCCGGTGAGCCAGAATAGACGTGGTAGACACTTTGGCCGCTAGGATACCTGCATCTTATACCGCCTCTTGAATATGAGAGTCTGTAAAAAGATAAGAATTTACTTACCGATAATTCTATTTCTCGTAGTCCGTAGTGGATGCTGGGAACTCCTTAAGGACCATGGGGAATAGCAGCTCCGCAGGAGACTGGGCACAAAAGTAAAAGCTTTATGACTACCTGGTGTGCACTGGCTCCTCCCCCTATGACCCTCCTCCAAGCCTCGGTTAGGATACTGTGCCCGGACGAGCGTACACAATAAGGAAGGATTTTGAATCCCGGGTAAGACTCATACCAGCCACACCAATCACACCGTACAACCTGTGATCTGAACCCAGTTAACAGCATGATAACAGAGGAGCCTCTGAAAAGATGGCTCACAACAATAATAACCCGATTTTTGTAACAATAACTATGCACAAGTATTGCAGACAATCCGCACTTGGGATGGGCGCCCAGCATCCACTACGGACTACGAGAAATAGAATTATCGGTAAGTAAATTCTTATTTTCTCTGACGTCCTAGTGGATGCTGGGAACTCCGTAAAGACCATGGGGATTATACCAAAGCTCCCAAACGGGCGGGAGAGTGCGGATGACTCTGCAGCACCGAATGAGAGAACTCCAGGTCCTCCTCAGCCAGGGTATCAAATTTGTAGAATTTAGCAAACGTGTTTGCCCCTGACCAAGTAGCTGCTCGGCAAAGTTGTAAAGCCGAGACCCCTCGGGCAGCCGCCCAAGATGAGCCCACTTTCCTTGTGGAATGGGCTTTTACAGATTTTGGCTGTGGCAGGCCTGCCACAGAATGTGCAAGCTGAATTGTACTACAAATCCAACGAGCAATAGTCTGCTTAGAAGCAGGAGCACCCAGCTTGTTGGGTGCATACAGGATAAACAGCGAGTCAGATTTTCTGACTCCAGCCGTCCTGGAAACATTTTCAGGGCCCTGACTACGTCCAGCAACTTGGAGTCCTCCAAGTCCCTAGTAGCCGCAGGTACCACAATAGGCTGGTTCAAGTGAAACGCTGAAACCACCTTAGGGAGAAATTGAGGACGAGTCCTCAATTCTGCCCTGTCCGTATGAAAAATTAGGTAAGGGCTTTTACAGGATAAAGCCGCCAATTCTGAGACACGCCTGGCTGACGCCAGGGCTAACAGCATTACCACTTTCCATGTGAGATATTTTAAGTCCACAGTGGTGAGTGGTTCAAACCAATGTGATTTTAGGAACCCCAAAACTACATTGAGATCCCAAGGTGCCACTGGAGGCACAAAAGGAGGCTGTATATGCAGTACCCCCTTGACAAACGTCTGAACTTCAGGAACTGAAGCCAGTTCTTCCTGGAAGAAAATCGACAGGGCCGAAATTTGAACCTTAATGGACCCTAATTTTAGGCCCATAGACAGTCCTGTTTGCAGGAAATGCAGGAAACGACCGAGTTGAAATTCCTCTGTAGGGGCCTTCCTGGCCTCACACCACGCAACATATTTACGCCAAATCCGGTGATAATGTTGCACGGTTACATCCTTCCTGGCTTTGATCAGGGTAGGGATGACTTCATCCGGAAATGCCTTTTTCCTTCAGGATCCGGCGTTCAACCGCCATGCCGTCAAACGCAGCCGCGGTAAGTCTTGGAACAGACAGGGTCCCTGCTGGAGCAGGTCCTTTCTTAGATGTAGAGGCCACGGGTCCTCCGTGAGCATCTCTTGAAGTTCCGGGTACCAAGTCCTTCTTGGCCAATCCGGAGCCACGAGTATAGTCCTTACTCCTCTCCTTCTTATGATTCTCAGTACCTTGGGTATGAGAGGCAGAGGAGGGAACACATACACTGACTGGTACACCCACGGTGTTACCAGAGCGTCCACAGCTATTGCCTGAGGGTCCCTTGACCTGGCGCAATATCTGTCTAGTTTTTTGTTGAGGCGGGACGCCATCATGTCCACCTTTGGTTTTTCCCAACGGTTCACAATCATGTGGAAGACTTCTGGGTGAAGTCCCCACTCCCCCGGGTGGAGGTCGTGTCTGCTGAGGAAGTCTGCTTCCCAGTTGTCCACTCCCGGAATGAACACTGCTGACAGTGCTATCACATGATTTTCCGCCCAGCGAAGAATCCTTGCAACTTCTGCCATTGCCCTCCTGCTTCTTGTGCCGCCCTGTCTGTTTACGTGGGCGACCGCCGTGATGTTGTCAGACTGGATCAACACCGGCTGACCCTGAAGCAGAGGCCTTGCTTGACTTAGGGCATTGTAAATGGCCCTTAGTTCCAGGATATTTATGTGAAATGACGTTTCCATGCTTGACCACAAGCCCTGGAAATTTTTTCCCTGTGTGACTGCTCCCCAGCTTCTCAGGCTGGCATCCGTGGTCACCAGGACCCAGTCCTGATTGCCGAATCTGCGGCCCTCTAGAAGATGAGCACTCTGCAACCACCACAGGAGAGGCACCCTTGTCCTTGGAGACAGGGTTATCCGCTGATGCATCTGAAGATGCGATCCGGACCATTTGTCCAGCAGATCCCACTGAAAAGTTCTTGCGTGGAATCTGCCGAATGGAATCACTTCGTAAGAAGCCACCATTTTTCCCAGGACCCTTGTGCATTGATGCACTGACACTTGGCCTGGTTTTAGGAGGTTCCTGACTAGCTCGGATAACTCCCTGGCTTTCTCCTCCGGGAGAAACACCTTTTTCTGGACTGTGCCCAGAATCATCCCTAGGAACAGCAGACGTGTCGTCGGAATCAGCTGCGATTTTGGAATATTTAGAATCCACCCGTGCTGTCGTAGTACTAATTGAGATAGTGCTACTCCGACCTCTAACTGTTCCCTGGACCTTGCCCTTATCAGGAGATCGTCCAAGTAAGGGATAATTAAGACGCCTTTTCTTCGAAGAAGAATCATCATTTCGGCCATTACCTTGGTAAAGACCCGGGGTGCCGTGGACAATCCAAACGGCAGCGTCTGAAACTGATAGTGACAGTTCTGTACCACAAACCTGAGGTACCCTTGGTGAGAAGGGCAAATTGGGACATGGAGGTAAGCATCCTTGATGTCCAGAGACACCATATAGTCCCCTTCTTCCAGGTTCGCTATCACTGCTCTGAGTGACTCCATCTTGAATTTGAACCTTTGTATGTAAGTGTTCAATGATTTCAGATTTAAAATAGGTCTCACCGAGCCGTCCGGCTTCGGTACCACAAACAGCGTGGAATAATACCCCTTTCCCTGTTGTAGGAGGGGTACCTTGATTATCACCTGCTGGGAATACAGCTTGTGAATGGCTTCCAATACCGCCTCCCTGTCGGAGGGAGACGTTGGTAAAGCAGACTTCAGGAACCAGCGAGGGGCAGACGTCTCGAATTCCAATTTGTACCCCTGAGATACTACCTGCAGGATCCAGGGGTCCACTTGCGAGTGAGCCCACTGCTCGCTGAAATTCTTGAGACGGGCCCCCACCGTGCCTGAGTCCTCTTGTAAGGCCCCAGCGTCATGCTGAGGACTTGGCAGAAGCGGGGGAGGGCTTCTGTTCGTGGGAAGAGGCTGTCTGCTGCAGTCTTTTTCCCCTTCCTCTGCCCCGGGGCAGATATGAGTGGCCTTTTGCCCGCTTGCCCTTATGGGGACGAAAGGACTGAGCCTGAAAAGACGGTGTCTTTTTCTGCTGAGAGGTGACCTGGGGTAAAAAGGTGGATTTCCCAGCCGTTGCCGTGGCCACCAGGTCAGATAGACCGACCCCAAATAACTCCTCCCCTTTATACGGCAATACTTCCATATGCCGTTTGGAATCCGCATCACCTGACCACTGTCGCGTCCATAACCCTCTTCTGGCAGAAATGGACAGCGCACTTACTCTTGATGCCAGAGTGCAAATATCCCTCTGTGCATCTCGCATATATAGAAATGCATCCTTTAAATGCTCTATAGTCAATAATATACTGTCCCTGTCCAGGGTATCAATATTTTCAGTCAGGGAATCCGACCAAGCCAGCCCCGCACTGCACATCCAGGCTGAGGCGATTGCTGGTCGCAGTATAACACCAGTAAGTGTGTATATACTTTTTAGGATATTTTCCAGCTTCCTATCAGCTGGCTCTTTGAGGGCGGCCGTATCAGGAGACGGTAACGCCACTTGTTTTGATAAGCGTGTGAGCGCCTTATCTACCCTAGGGGGTGTTTCCCAACGCGCCCTAACCTCTGGCGGGAAAGGGTATAATGCCAATAATTTTTTAGAAATTAGCAGTTTTTTATCGGGGGAAACCCACGCTTCATCACACACCTCATTTAAATTCATCTGATTCAGGAAAAACTACGGGTAGTTTTTTCACACCCCACATAATACCCTTTTTTGTGGTACTTGTAGTATCAGAAATGTTCAAAGCCTCCTTCATTGCCGTGATCATGTAACGTGTAGCCCTACTGGAAAATACGTTTGTTTCCTCACCGTCGACACTGGAGTTAGTGTCCGTGTCTGGGTCTGTGTCGACCATCTGAGGTAACGGGCGCTTTAGAGCCCCTGACGGTGTTTGAGACGCCTGGACAGGTATTAACTGTTTTTCCGGCTGTCTCATGTCGTCAACAGTCTTTTGTAAAGTGCTGACGCTATCACGTAATTCCTTCCATAAGACCATCCAGTCAGGTGTCGACTCCCTAGGGGGTGACATCACTATTACAGGCAATTGCTCCGCCTCCATACCATTTTCCACCTCATACATGTCGACACAACGTACCGACATACAGCACACACACAGGGAATGCTCTGATAGAGGACAGGACCCCACTAGCCCTTTGGGGAGACAGAGGGAGAGTTTGCCAGCACACACCAGAGCGCTATATATATATACAGGGATAACCTTATATAAGTGTTTTTCCCTTATATAGCTGCTGTATTTATTAATCTGCCAAATTAGTGCCCCCCCTCTCTTGTTTTACCCTGTTTCTGTAGTGCAGGACTGCAGGGGAGAGCCAGGGAGCTTCCCTCCAACGGAGCTGTGAGGGAAAATGGCGCTTGTGTGCTGAGGAGATAGGCTCCGCCCCCTTCTCGGCGGCCTTTCTCCCGCTTTTTTAAGGATTAACTGGCAGGGGTTAAATGCATCCATATAGCCCAGGAGCTATATGTGATGTATTTTTAGCCATCTAAGGTGTTTTTATTGCGTCTCAGGGATCCCCCCCCAGCGCCCTGCACCCTCAGTGACCGGAGTGTGAAGTGTGCTGAGAGCAATGGCGCACAGCTGCGGTGCTGTGCGCTACCTTATTGAAGACAGGACGTCTTCTGCCGCCGATTTCCCGGACCTCTTCTGTCTTCTGGCTCTGTAAGGGGGCCGGCGGCGCGGCTCTGGGACCCATCCATGGCTGGGCCTGTGATCGTCCCTCTGGAGCTAATGTCCAGTAGCCTAAGAAGCCCAATCCACTCTGCACGCAGGTGAGTTCGCTTCTTCTCCCCTTAGTCCCTCGGTGCAGTGAGCCTGTTGCCAGCAGGACTCACTGAAAATAAAAAACCTAATTTAAACTTTTACTCTAAGCAGCTCAGGAGAGCCACCTAGTATGCACCCTTCTCGTTCGGGCACAAAAATCTAACTGAGGCTTGGAGGAGGGTCATAGGGGGAGGAGCCAGTGCACACCAGGTAGTCCCTAAAGCTTTTACTTTTGTGCCCAGTCTCCTGCGGAGCCGCTATTCCCCATGGTCCTTACGGAGTTCCCAGCATCCACTAGGACGTCAGAGAAAGTATGAAAGACACTGTTTTGCATTACAGGTTGAGTCTCCCTTATCCAAAATGCTTGGGACCAGACGTATTTTGGATATGGGATTTTTCCGTATTTTGGAATAATTGCATACCATAATGAGATATCATGGTGATGGGACCTAAATCTAAGCACAGAATGCATTTATGTTACATATACACCTTATACACACAGCCTGAAGGTAATTTTAGCCAATATTTTTTATAACTTTGTGCATTAAACAAAGTGTGTCTACATTCACACAATTCAATTAAGTTTCATATACACCTTATACACAGCCTGAAGGTCATTAATACAATATTTTTAATAACTTTGTGTATTAAACAAAGTTTGTGTACATTGAGCCATCAAAAAACAAAGGTTTCACTATCTCAATCTCACTCAAAAAAGTCCGTATTTCGGAATATTCCGTATTTCGGAATATTTGGATATGGGATACTCAACCTGTATCAGGAAACGGTAGTTCTGCTTCTACTTCCTGAACCCAGGCCTCTATAGGTTTAACAGCCCAAGAGGCCGCAATAGTAGGCCTATGCACAGCTCCAGCCAGAGTGTAAATGGACTTCAAGCAACCCTCCATGCGCTTATACGTTGGTTCCTTCAGAGAGGGCGGTAGTGACAGGCAGAGCATATGATACCACCAGACGTGCGACCTGCGAGTCCACTGGTGGCGGTGTTTCCCAATTTTTGCTTAACTCTGCAGCAAGGGGATAACAAGCCAGCATCTTCTTAGACAGAGAATTTCTTACCTGGATATTCGCAGGATTCCTGACGTATGTCAACTAAATCGTCAAAATGTGGTAAAACTAACTTAGTAACCTTCTGAGACTTGAACTTATCTGGTTTCTTAGAGGGAGCCGGTGGTTCTTCGTCATCATCAATTTGAAGAATCAGCCTTATAGCCTCTAAGAGGTCAGGAACATCCACTTGGGTCAGGGATTCCCCTTCAGAAGCATCTGCATCAGTGTCTGAGGGATCAGAATATGCGCCATCTTCATCAGATGAAGTATCTGAAACATGAGTGGATTGTGAGGACATAAGGGCCCGCTTAGATGAACCTTTGGTCCTAGGTGGGTGAGGGTTAGGATTTTGCATGGCCAAAGACTGATTTAATTGCTGTAACTGAGAGGACAGAGTATCTGCCCATGACGGATTAACAGCAGGGTCAGGGGACGCAAGACTAGTTTCCAGCGTAGTCAGTAAATTAGAAAATGTAGCCCACAGTGGGTCAGTAGTTGCCCCCGTTGTAGTAGACTGACTGAGGGGTACAAAGCCCCCAGCACCTGAACCCTCAGCTGCAATATTTTCCTCAGAGACATCCATGGCATGAGCACTGCAGGATGCAGGGTCAGCCACAGAACCCTCACCCTGATGAGCTGACATTATATGAAAGTAGCAAAGGCAAAATCTTCCCTGCCCCTTTTGCAGCGCCCTGCTAGAACAGCCGCCTGCTTCCTGCCCTCCCAGCGTGTAAAGATGCTGTGCTCATGCGCGCGGCATCCATTCACGCATTGGGAGAGAGCTGGGGGAAGCCCAGCACTGACGAAGGTACTGGGCACGCCCCAACAGTGACGTCGATGGCCACAGACGCCCTCTATAGCAGCGTATGTGGGCCGCAATGCCCACTAAAATGATGGGGGCATGGCTACGCCCCTAATTTGCATGACCGCGCCCCCGTTTCGGACGCGCACGCGCCAATGTGCCCCCGGACTCCGGCGCCCTGCCCCTTCTTGATTCTAGAAGGAACACTATGAAAGCTTTACCTTAGGGAGGAATAGTACAATACAAGCAGACAGAATACCTTACAAAAATCCCCCCGGATAGTGTGACTACAGGAAGAGCACACATGGGGGATTTAAGAGGTATATGGTGACTGTAACACACAGAGAAAATACCAACAGAGTATATCCTGTGATAAACACTATATTATATGAACACCCTGACGCACTTAGCCCCCCTCAGGGTACAGAATATAGGGATAGCAGTATATGTGAGATACATAAAATGGAAAATCAAACAGCAGCTTTTGGCACACACAGTCACATGAACAATGCAGAAATTATCACAAATAATAAGACTGCACTGGACTAGCAATACTTTAGTAAACACACTACTCAAGTAAAGCTAATTAGGTATATAGATATATCAATGCACAGTAAAGACTGGATGTATATCACAGGGTACTTGTACTAAATATCCCTGACAATGTGCACTTGTTCTTAACTAACACTGTCTAAAGACATGTAGAATACTTAAGTGTCCTGTAAATGCACAGCGTTGAAGATGCAGGCGGCTTTACAGAGGAGGCATTGCTCAGCAGTCCCAGATCAGCGCAGCTGTGTGTAATCGCACCCAAACGCTGACAGGGAGTGAGGGAGAGAGCGAGATGCAGCTCCAGGGCGGGGACATTAGCAGTAAATGGCGCCCTTGGGCTGGGGCTACAGGTCAGAGCCAGATCCCCTGGCATTATGGAAACCAATGCTACATTCCGACCTGTACCCTTGCCCTGGTGGTCTAGTGGGATCCTTGCACGGCCACAGTGTCCACGCCAGCACGCGCAGTCTGCCTCCCATAGACCGCACCGGATCGCGGTTTGCAGCGGGTCCTGCCTAGGGGACCCTCTTACCTCCTCCTTGCAGCGGCCACATGATCCCGGAGAGCAGCGGCAGTGTGCGCGCCCTATGCAAGAACCGGAGCACTCCGCTGTAGTTACCCTGCAACCAGGGCGCGGGAGTGTGCAGCACCGCTGGGAGGTGAGGGAGCCTAGTGTTCATGCTAGGCAGTTTTAGCAGGGCGCCGCGCCCGATTTTTTAAGGGCAAAACCCGCCCTGCCCTTTCTGCGGCTCCCTGCTAAAAACAGCCACCCGCTTCCTGCCCTCACAGTGTGTAAAGATGCCGCGCGCATGCGTGCGACATCCATTCACGCTGAGAGCGCACTTGGGGGAAGCCCAGCACGCACGCCCCCAACAATGACACCGCCGGCCTACCACGACCCCTTTTTTTACGTCTGCGGGCTGAACGGCCACTTTTATTTCCCGCAATGACCCGCCCCTATTTTACATGGCCACGCCCCCTTTTCGCTGCGCGCGCACACGCTTGTGCCCCTCTAGGTACGGCACCCTGCCCGGATTCTAGAGTGAACACTAGGAGCCGCAGCACGATGTGTCAGAATGACACATGGCACTTTTAAGTGCCTATGCTGCGGCTCTTGAGGTCTTCTTTCTTCAAATGAAAGCTCTTTCAGGGCTGCCCAGCGCAGCCCTCCCTGTTGTCAGCCTGCACTGCAGGCACCAACTTACAAACTGAGTTCCTGTGCACGGAGGCGGGGTTATAGAGGAGGTGGCGCTAAGCATCTTAGGAACAGTCAAAACTTTTAGCTTTTTGGTGCTTCGGATCAAGATCCAACTCTACACCCCGATGTTATCCCTGTGGAAGCCCAGTGTACCCCGCTGCAGAAATGAAATTACTTTTTATAAGATTTCATTTTTCAATTTAAAAAATGGGGGCAAATCAATTTAATGTGAATTAAATAGCACGGAGCTATTCAATTCAGCGCACTGCTAAGTCGGAGAATGCCGGTACTCACAGACTAATCAGGGTGTGTCACGAGAACGGGCACTCTTCGACTAAAGTGCCTTGCTGCGATGCTGTTTGCGCCACACTAGAACACAAAACAGTATCGCGCACCAAGTTGTCGGATTTCTGCTCACACCCCTGCATAACATCGTGCTAAATTGAATAGGTTCTGGGAGCTCCCTCCCAGCGCTATTAACATTGCGCTACATTGAATTGAGCATAATAAATGAATATAAGATTTTAAACCTACCGGTAAATCTTTTTCTGCTAGTCCGTAGTGGGTGCTGGGGACTCCGTAAGGACCATGGGGATAGACGGGCTCCGCAGGAGACATGGGCACTATAAAGAACTTTAGATATGGGTGTGCACTGGCTTCTCCCTCTATGCCCCTCCTCCAGACCTCAGTTAGAGAAACTGTGCCCAGAGGAGACGGACAGTACGAGGAAAGGATTTTTGTTAATCTGAGGGCAAGATTCATATCAGCCCACAATATCCACACCGTATAACATGAATATACGAACCAGTCAACAGTATGAAACAAAACAGCATCAGCCCGAGACTGATCAAAACTGTAACATAACCCTTATGTAAGCAGAAACTATATACAAGTCTTGCAGAATGTATTCCGCACTGGGACGGGCACCCAGCATCGTCTACGGACTAGGAGAAAAAGATTTACCGGTAGGTTTAAAATCTTATTTTCTCTTACGTCCTAGAGCAGGGCTGGCCAAACCAGTCCTCGAGATCTACCAACAGTTCATGTTTTCCAGGCCTCTTGGAGATCTGTAGAATTGACAGTTAGGAATGAATGCAGCACATCTTAATTAGTAATTACTACACCTGTGCACCAGCTAGGAGGTCTGGAAAATGTGAACTGTTGGTAGATCTCGAGGACTGGTTTGGCCAGCTCTGTCCTAGAGGATGCTGGGGACTCCGTAAGGACCATGGGGATTATACCAAAGCTCCAAAACGGGCGTGAGAGCGCGGATGATTCTGCAGCACCGATTGAGAAAACATGAGGTCCTCATCAGCCAGGGTATCAAACTTGTAGAACTTTGCAAAGGTGTTTGAACCCGACCAAGTCGCTGCTCGGCAAAGCTGTAATGCCGAGACACATTGCTAGTGGAATGGGCCTTTACAGAATTTGGTAACGGCAATACAGCAGTAGAATGAGCCTGCTGAATCGTGTTACAGATCCAGCGAGCAATAGTCTGCTTAGAAGCAGGAGCGCCAACCTTGTTGGCTGCATACAGGACAAACAGTGCCTCTGTTTTCCTCACCCAAGCCGTTCTGGACACATACATTTTCAATGCCCTGACCACATCAAGGGACTCGGAATCCTCCAAGTCCCGCGTAGCCACAGGCACCATAATAGGTTGGTTCATATGAAAAGATGAAACCACCTTGGGCAAAAATTGAGGACGAGTCCGCAACTCCGCTCTATCCATATGGAAAACCAGATAGGTGCTTTTGAGAGATAAAGCCACCAATTCCGACACTCGCCTTGCCGATGCCAAGGCCACCAACATGACCACTTTCCAAGTGAGATACTTTAATTCCACTGTTTTAAGAGGCTCAAACCAGTGAGAAACTGTTGAGGAACCGCAACACCACAATGTCCCAGGGTGCCACTGGAGGTACAAAAGGAGGCTGGATATGCAGCACTCCCTTCACAAAAGTCTGTACTTCCGGAAGAGAAGACAATTACTTCTGAAAGAAAATGGATGGGCCGAAATTTGAACCTTAATAGAGCATAATTTTAGGCCCAAATTCACTCCAGTCTGTAGGAAGTGAAGGAAACGGCCAAGATGGAATTCTTCCGGAGGAGCATTCCTGGACTCACACCAAGAGACATACTTCCTCCAAATACGGTGATAATGTTTTGCTGTCACGTCCTTCCTAGCCTTTATCAGAGTAGGAATGACCTCATCCGGAATGCCCTTTTCCGCTAGGATCCGGCGTTCAACCGCCATGCCGTCAAACGCAGCCACGGTAAGTCTTGGAACAGACAGGGCGCCTGTTGTAACAGGTCCTCTCTGAGAGGAAGAGGCCACGGATCTTCTGTGAGCATTTCCTGCAGATCCGGATACCAGGCCCTTCGAGGCCAATCTGGAACAATGAGAAATGTCAGTACTCCTATTCGTCTTATGATTCTCAATATCTTGGAGATGAGAGGAAGAGGAGGAAACACAGAATGACTGGAACACCCACGGTGTCACCAGGGCGTCCACTACTAATGCCTGAGAGTCCCTTGACCTGGCGCAATACCTCGGTAGTTTTTTGTTGAGGCGTGACACCATCATATCTATCTGGGGCAGTCCCCACTGACTTGCAATCTCTGCGAAGACTTCCTGATGAAGTCCCCACTCTCCTGGATGTAGATCGTGTCTGCTGAGGAAGTCTGCTTCCCAGTTGTCCACTCCCGGAATGAAGACTGCTGTCAGAGCGCTTACATGGATTTTCCGCCCAGCGAAGAATCCTGGTGGCTTCTGTCATTGCCACTCTGCTCTTTGTTCCGCCTTGGCGGTTTACATGAGCCACTGCGGTGATGTTGTCTGACTGAATCAGAACCGGTAGGTCGAGAAGCAAAGTCTCCGCTTGACGAAGGCCGTTGTATATGGCCCTTAACTCCAGCACGTTGATGTGAAGACAAGCCTCCTGGCTTGACCAGAGACCTTGGAAGTTTTTTCCCTGTGTGACTGCTCCCCATCCTCGGAGGCTCGTGTCCGTGGTTATCAGAACCCAGTCCTGAATGCCGAACCTGCGACCTTCTAGAAGGTCAGCACTCTGCAGCCACCACAGGAGAGATACCCTGGCCCTGGGGGACAGGCTGATCATCTGATGAATCTGTAGATGTGACCCGGACCACTTGTCCAGAAGGTCCCACTGAAAAGTCCTCGCATGGAACCTGCCGAATGGAATGGCCTCGTAAGATGCCACCATCTTTCCAAGAACTCGAGTGCAGTGATGCACCGACACCCTTTTTGGCTTCAAGAGTTCCCTGACCAAATTCATGAGTTCTTGGGACTTTTCCATCGGGAGATAAAGCCTTTTCTGGTCTGTATCCAGAATCATGCCTAAGAAAGGCAAACGGGTCGTCGGAACCAACTGTGACTTCGGGATATTGAGAATCTAGCCGTGCTGCTGCAACACCCTCAGAGAAAGCGATACGCTATTCAGCAACTGCTCTCTTGATCTCGCATTTATTAGGAGATCGTCCAAGTACGGGATAATTGTGACACCCTGCTTGCGCAGGAGCACCATCATTTCCGCCATTACCTTGGTGAAAATCCTCGGGGCCGTGGAGAGCCCAAACGGCAACGTCTGAAATTGGTAATGACAATCCTGTACAGCAAATCTCAGGAACACCTGATGAGGCGGATATATGGGGACATGAAGGTATGCATCCTTTATGTCCAGGGACACCATATAATCCCCCCTTCCAGGCTGGCGATGACCGCTCTGAGCGATTCCATCTTGAACTTGAACCTTTATAAGTATAGGTTTAAGGATTTTAAATTTAAAATGGGTCTGACCGAACCGTCCGGTTTCGGGACCACAAACAGGGTTGAGTAATACCCCATCCCCTGCTGAAGCAGGGGAACTTTGACCACCACTTGTTGAAGACACAATTTTTGAATTGCATTTAAAACTATCTCCCTCTCTGGGGAAGAAGCAGGTAGGGCAGACTTGAAAAACCGGCGGGGAGGCACCTCTTCGAATTCCAGCTTGTAACCCTGGGAAACAATTTCTATTGCCCAAGGATCCACCTGTGAGTGAACCCAGACGTGGCTGAAAAGTCAAAGACGTGCCCCCACTGGGGCAGACTCCCTCAGCGGAGCCCCAGCGTCATGCGGTGGATTTTGTAGAGGCCAGGGAGGACTTCTGCTCCTGGGAACTAGCTGTAGTTGGCAGCTTTTTCCCCCTGCCCTTACCTCTCGCAAGAAAGGAAGAACCCCGTACTCTCTTGGGTTTATGCGACCGAAAGGACTGCATCTGATAATGTGGCGTTTTCTTAGGCTGTGAGGAAACATAAGGCAAAAAAGTTGATTAACCTGCAGTAGCTGTGGAAACCAGGTCCGTTAGACCTTCCCCAAACAATTCCTCACCCTTGTAAGGCAAAACCTCCATATGCCTCTTCGAGTCGGCATCACCCGTCCATTGTCTGGTCCATAGGGCTCGTCTAGCAGAAATCGCCATAGCGTTGGCTCTGGAACCCAGTAGGCCAACGTGTCTCTGAGCATCTCTCATATAGAGGACAGCATCTTTAACATGACCCAGGGTCAATAAAATGGTTTCCTTATCCAGCGTATCTATATCAGCAGATAAGGTATCTGTCCACGCTGCTACCGCGCTACAAACCCAAGCCGACGCTATCGCCGGTCTGGGTAATGTACCCGTATGTGTGTAAATTGACTTCAAGGTAGTCTCCTGCCTGCGATCAGCAGGATCCTTGAGGGTTGCGGTATCTTGAGATGGCAGCGCTACCTTTTTGGATAAGCGTGTCAACGCTTTGTCCACCCTTGGGGAGGATTCCCACCGTATCCTGTCCTTAGCCGGGAAAGGATACGCCATAAGAATCCTTTTGGGAATCTGCAGTTTTTTGTCTGGAGATTCCTAAGCCTTTTCAAATAACTCGTTCAGCTCATGAGATGGGGGAAAGGTTACCTCAGGTTTCTTTTCCTTATACATGCGCACCCTCGTGTCGGGGACAGAGGGATCATCTGTGATATGCAACACCTCTTTTGTTGCAATAATCATATAATGAATACTTTTAGCCAATTTTGGTTGCAACTTCGCATCATCATAGTCGACACTGGAGTCAGAATCCGTGTCTACAACTTGGGATAGTGGGCGCTTTTGAGACCCAGAAGGTCCCGGCGACATAGTAAAAGGCAGGGCTTGACTCCCTTGCCCATTCCCTGGACTCTGCTTTGTCCAACCTTTTGTGTAATAAATTCACATTAACATTTAAAACATTCAACATATCCACCCAGTTAGGTGTCAGCGTTGCCGACGGACACCACACTCATTTGCTCCACCTCCTCCCTAGAAGAGCCTTCCGCTTCAGACATGCCGACACACGCGTACCGACACCCCACACACACGGGGAATCTCTAATCTGGAGACAGTTCCCCCACAAGGCCCTTAGGAGAGACAGAGAGAGAGTATGCCAGCACACACCCAGCGCTAATAACTTTGGAAACCAAATTTCCCAGATATATATATATAAATATATACACACACACACATATACACTGCTCAAAAAAAATAAAGGGAACACTAAAATAACACATCCTATATCTGAATGAATGAAATGTTCTTATTAAATACTTTGTTCTTTACATAGTTGAATGTGCCGACAACAAAATCACACAAAAATTATCAATGGAAAATAAGAATTTACTTACCGATAATTCTATTTCTCGTAGTCCGTAGTGGATGCTGGGGACTCCCTAAGGACCATGGGGAATAGCGGCTCCGCAGGAGACTGGGCACAAAAGTAAAGCTTTAGAACTACCTGGTGTGCACTGGCTCCTCCCCCTATGACCCTCCTCCAAGCCTCAGTTAGGATACTGTGCCCGGACGAGCGTACACAATAAGGAAGGATTTTGAATCCCGGGTAAGACTCATACCAGCCACACCAATCACACCATATAACTTGTGATCTAAACCCAGTTAACAGCATGATAACAGAGGAGCCTCTAGAAAAGATGGCTCACTACAGCAATAACCCGATTTTTTGGTAACAATAACTATGTACCAGTATTGCAGACAATCCGCACTTGGGATGGGCGCCCAGCATCCACTACGGACTACGAGAAATAGAATTATCGGTAAGTAAATTCCTATTTTCTCTGACGTCCTAGTGGATGCTGGGGACTCCGTAAGGACCATGGGGATTATACCAAAGCTCCCAAACGGGCGGGAGAGTGCGGATGACTCTGCAGCACCAAATGAGAGAACTCCAGGTCCTCCTCAGCCAGGGTATCAAATTTGTAGTTTTTTACAAACGTATTTGCTCCTGACTAAGTAGCTGCTCGGCAAAGTTGTAAAGCCGAGACCCCTCGGGCAGCCGCCCAAGATGAGCCCACCTTCCTTGTGGAATGGGCTTTTACAGATTTTGGCTGTGGCAGGCCTGCCACAGAATGTGCAAGCTGAATTGCACTACAAATCCAACGAGCAATAGTCTGCTTAGAAGCAGGAGCACCCAGCTTGTTGGGTGCATACAGAATAAACAACGAGTCAGATTTTCTGACTCCAGCCGTCCTGGAAACCTATATTTCCAGGGCCCTGACAACGTCTAGCAACTTGGAGTCCTCCAAGTCCCTAGTAGCCGCAGGCACCACAATTCCGCCCTGTCCGAATGGAAAATCAGATGAGGGCTTTTACAGGATAAAGCCGCCAATTCTGACACGCACCTGGCCCAGGCCAGGGCCAACAGCATGACCACTTTCCATGTGAGTTATTTTAACTCCACATATTTAAGTGGTTCAAACCAATGTGACTTTTGGAACCCAAAAACTACATTTAGATCCCAAGGTGCCACTGGAGGCACAAAAGGAGGCTGTATATACAGTACCCCTTTCACAAACGTCTGAACTTCAGGGACTGAAGCTAGTTCTTTTTGGAAGAAAATTGACAGGGCCGAAATTTGAACCTTAATGGACCCCCATTTCAGGCGCATAGACACTCCTGTTTGCAGGAAATGTAGGAATCGACCTAGTTGAAAATTCCTCCGTCGGGGCCTTACTGGCCTCGCACCACGCAACATATTTTCGCCAAATGCGGTGATAATGTTTTACGGTTATATCTTTCCTGGCTTTGATCAGGATAGGAATGACTTCATCCGGAATGCCTTTCTCCTTCAGGATCCGGCGTTCAACCGCCATGCCGTCAAACGCAGCTGCGGTAAGTCTTGGAACAGACAGGGTCCCTGCTGGAGCAGGTCCCTTCTTAGAGGTAGAGGCCACGGATCCTCAGTGAGCATCTCTTGAAGTTCCGGTTACCAAGTCCTTCTTGGCCAATCCGGAGCGACGAATATAGTGCTTACTCCTCTCCATCTTATAATTCTCAGTACCTTGGGTATGAGAGGCAGAGGAGGGAACACATACACTGACTGGTACACCCACTGTGTTACCAGAGCGTCTACAGCTATTGCCTGAGGGTCCCTTGACCTGGCGCAATACTTGTCGAGTTTTAAAAACATGTGGAAGACTTTTGGGTGAAGTCCCCACTCTCCCGGGTGGGGGTCGTGTCTGCTGAGGAAGTCTGCTTCCCAGTTGTCCACTCCCGGAATGAATACTGCTGACAGTGCTATCACATGATTTTCCGCCCAGCGAAGAATCCTTGCAGCTAGCTTCTGCCTTGCCCTCCTGCTTCTTGTGTCACCCTGTCTGTTTACGTGGGTGACTGCCGTGATGTTGTCCGAATGGATCAACTCCGGGTGACCTTGAAGCAGAGGTCTTGCTGAGCTTAGAGCATTGTAAATGGCCCTTAGCTTCAGGATATTTATGTGAAGTGATGTCTCCAGGCTTGACCATAAGCTCTGGAAATTCCTTCCCTGTGTGACTGCTCCCCAGCCTCGCCGGCTGGCATCCGTGGTCACCAGGACCCAGTCCTGAATGTCGAATCTGCGGCCCTCTAGAAGATGAGCACTCTGCAACCACCACAGGAGAGACACCCTTGTGCTTGGTGACAGGGTTATCCGCTGATGCATCTGAAGATGCGACCCGGACCATTTGTCCAGCAGGTCCCACTGGAAAGTTCTTGCGTGGAATCTGCCGTATGGGATTGCTTCGTAGGAAGCCACCATTTTTCCCAGAACCCTTTCATTGATGTACTGAGACTTGGCTCGGTTATAGGAGGTTCCCGACTAGCTCGGATAACTCCCTGACTTTCTCCTCCGGGAGAAACACCTTTTTCTGGACTGTGTCCAGGATCATCCCTAGGAACAGACGACGAGTCGTCAGAATCAGCTGCGATTTTGGAATATTGAGAATCCAATCGTGCTGCCGCAACACTACCTGAGATAGTGCTACACCGACCTCCAACTGTTCCCTGGATCTTACCCTTATCAGGGAATCGTCCAAGTAAGGGATAACTAAAATTCCCTTCCTTCGAAAGAGTATCATCATTTCGGCCATTACCTTGGTAAAGACCCGGGGTGCCGTGGACCATCCATACGGCAGCGTCTGAAACTGATAGTGACAGTTCTGTACCACAAACCTGAGGTACCCTTGGTGAGAAGGGTAAATTGAGACATGAAGGTAAGCATCCTTGATGTCCCGAGACATCATGTAGTCCCCTTCTTCCAGGTTCGCAATCACTGCTCTGAGTGACTCAATCTTGAATTTGAACCTCCGTATGTAAGTGTTCAAGATTTTAGATTTAGAATCGGTCTCACCGAGCCGTCCGGCTTCGGTACCACAACAGTGTGGAATAATACCCCGTTCCCTGTTGCAGGAGGGGTACCTTGATTATCACCTGCTGGGAATACAGCTTGTGAATGGCTTCCAAAACTGCCTCCCTGTCAGAGGGAGACATCGGTAAAGCCGACTTTAGGAAACGGCGAGGGGGAGACGTCTCGAATTCCAATTTGTACCCCTGAGATATCACCTGAAGGATCCAGGGGTCTAATTGCGAGTGAGCCCACTGCGCGCTGAAATTCATTGAGACGGGCCCCCACCGTGCCTGATTCTGCTTGTAAAGCCCCAGCGTCATACTGAGGGCTTGGCAGAGGCGGGAGAGGGCTTCTGTTCCTGGGAACTGGCTGATTTCTGCAGCCTTTTTCCTCTCCCTCTGTCACGGGGCAGAAATGAGGAACCTTTTGCCCGCTTGCCCACGAAAGGACTGCGCCTGGTAATACGGCGTCTTCTTATGTTGAGAGGCGACCTGGGGTACAAACGTGGATTTCCCAGCTGTTGCCGTGGCCACCAGGTCTGAAAGACCGACCCCAAATAACTCCTCCCCTTAATAAGGCAATACAGTGTACTTCCAAATGCCGTTTGGAATCCGCATCACCTGACCACTGTCGTGTCCATAACCCTCTACTGGCAGAAATGGACAACGCACTTAGACTTGATGCCAGTCGGCAAATATTCCGCTGTGCATCACGCATATATAGAAATGCATCTTTTAAATGCTCTATAGGCAATAATATACTGTCCCTATCTAGGGTATCAATATTTTCAGTCAGGGAATCCGACCACGCCAACCCAGCACTGCACATCCAGGCTGAGGCGATTGCTGGTCGCAGTATAACACCAGTTTGTGTGTAAATACATTTTAGGATACCCTCCTGCTTTCTATCAGCAGGATCCTTAAGGGCGGCCATCTCAGGAGAGGGTAGAGCCCTTGTTCTTACAAGCGTGTGAGCGCTTTATCCACCCTAGGGGGTGTTTCCCAACGCACCCTAACCTCTGGCGGGAAAGGATATAATGCCAATAACATTTTAGAAATTATCAGTTGTTATCGGGGGAAACCCACGGATCATCACACACCTCATTTAATTTCTCAGATTCAGGAAAACTACAGGTAGTTTTTCCTCACCGAACATAATACCCCTTTTTGGTGGTACTCGTATTATCAGAAATGTGTAAAACATTTTTCATTGCCTCAATCATGTAACGTGTGGCCCTACTGGAAGTCACATTTGTCTCTTCACCGTCGACACTGGAGTCAGTATCCGTGTCGGCGTCTATATCTGCCATCTGAGGTAACGGGCGCTTTAGAGCCCTTGACGGCCTATGAGACGTCTGGACAGGCACAAGCTGAGTAGCCGGCTGTCTCATGTCAACCACTGTCTTTTATACAGAGCGGACACTGTCACGTAATTCCTTCCAACAGTTCATCCACTCAGGTGTCGACCCCCTAGGGGGCGACATCACTATTACAGGCAATCTGCTCTGTCTCCACATCATTTTTCTCCTCATACATGTCGACACAAACGTACCGACACACAGCACACACACAGGGAATGCTCTGATAGAGGACAGGACCCCACTAGCCCTTTGGGGAGACAGAGGGAGAGTTTGCCAGCACACACCAGAGCGCTATATATATACAGGGATAACCTTATATAAAAGTGTTTTTCCCCTTATAGCTGCTGTATTTTTAATACTGCGCGTAATTAGTGCCCCCCTCTCTTTTTTAACCCTTTCTGTAGTGTAGTGACTGCAGGGGAGAGCCAGGGAGCTTCCCTCCAACGGAGCTGTGAGGGAAAATGGCGCCAGTGTGCTGAGGAGATAGGCTCCGCCCCCTTCTCGGCGGCCTTATCTCCCGTTTTTCTGTGTATTCTGGCAGGGGTTAAATTCATCCATATAGCCCAGGAGCTATATGTGATGCATTTTTTGCCATCCAAGGTGTTTTTATTGCGTCTCAGGGCGCCCCCCCCCAGCGCCCTGCACCCTCAGTGACCGGAGTGTGAAGTGTGCTGAGAGCAATGGCGCACAGCTGCAGTGCTGTGCGCTACCTTGTTGAAGACAGGACGTCTTCTGCCGCCGATTTTCCGGACCTCTTCTGTCTTCTGGCTCTGTAAGGGGGCCGGCGGCGCGGCTCTGGGACCTATCCATGGCTGGGCCTGTGATCGGTCCCTCTGGAGCTAATGTCCAGTAGCCTAAGAACCCCAATCCACTCTGCACGCAGGTGAGTTCGCTTCTTCTCCCCTTAGTCCCTCGATGCAGTGAGCCTGTTGCCAGCAGGTCTCACTGAACATAAAAAACCTAAAACTAAACTTTTCACTAAGCAGCTCAGGAGAGCCACCTAGTGTGCACCCTTCTCGTTCGGGCACAAAAATCTAACTGAGGCTTGGAGGAGGGTCATAGGGGGAGGAGCCAGTGCACACCAGGTAGTTCTAAAGCTTTACTTTTGTGCCCAGTCTCCTGCGGAGCCGCTATTCCCCATGGTCCTTACGGAGTCCCCAGCATCCACTAGGACGTCAGAGAAATCAAATTTATTAACCCATGGAGGTCTGGATTTGGAGTCACCCTCAAAATTAAAGTGGAAAAACACACTACAGGCTAATCCAACTTTGATGTAATGTCCTTAAAAAAAGTCAAAATGAGGCTCAGTAGTGTGTGTGGCCTCCACGTGCCTGTATAACCTCCCTACAACGCCTGGGCATGCTCCTGATGAGGTGGCGGATGGTCTCCTGAGGGATCTCCTCCCAGACCTGGACTAAAGCATCTGCCAACTCCTGGACAGTCTGTGGTGCAACGTAGCATTGGTGGATGGAGCGAGACATGATGTCCCAGATGTGTTCAATTGGATTCAGGTCTGGGGAACGGGTGGGCCAGTCCATAGCATCAATCCCTACATCTTGCAGGAACTGCTGACACACTCCAGCCACAAGAGGTCTAGCATTGTCTTGCATTAGGAGGAACCCAGGGCCAACCGCACCAGCATATGGTCTCACAAGGGGTCTGAGGATCTCATCTTGGTACCTAATGGCAGTCAGGCTACCTCTGGCGAGCACATGGAGGGCTGTGCGGCCCCCCAAAGAAATGCCACCCCACACCATTACTGACCCACTGCCAAACCGGTCATGCTAGAGGATGTTGCAGGCAGCAGAACGTTCCCCTTGGCGTCTACAGACTCTGTCACGTCTGTCACATGTGCTCAGTGAGAACCTGCTTTCATCTGTGAAGAGCACAGGGCATCAATGGCGAATTTGCCAATCTTGGTGTTCTCTGGCAAATGCCAAACGTCCTGCACGGTGTTGGGCTGTAAGCACAACCCCCACCTGTGGACGTCGGGCCCTCATACCACCCTCATGGAGTCTGTTTCTGATCGTTTGAGTAGACACATGCACATTTGTAGCTTGCTGGAGGTCATTTTGCAGTGCTCCTCCTGTTCCTCATTGCACAAAGGCAGAGGTAGCGGTCCTGCTGCTGGGTTGTTGCCCTCCTACGGCCTCCTCCACGTCTCCTGATGTACGTCTCCTGGTAGCGCCTCCATGCTCTGGACACTACGCTGACAGACACAGCAAACCTTCTTGCCACAGCTTGCATTAATGTGCCATCCTGGATGAGCTGCACTACCTGAGCCACTTGTGTGGGTTGTAGGGAGGTCATACAGGCACGTGGAGGCCACACACACTACTGAGCCTCATTTTGACTTTTTTTTAAGGACATTACATTAAAGTTGGATCAGCCTGTAGTGTGTTTTTCCACTTTAATTTTGAGGGTGACTCCAAATCCAGACCTCCATGGAATAATAAATTTGATTTCCATTGATAATTTTTGTGTGATTTTGTTGTCCGCACATTCAACTATGTAAAGAACAAAGTATTTAATAAGAATATCTCATTCATTCAGATCTAGGATGTGTTATTTTAGTGTTCCCTTTATTTTTAGGAGCATATATATATATATATATATATATATCTATCTCTTGATTGCGCCAAATTATGTGCACCCCTCCCTTCTTTAAACCCCTCGGTCACCGTGTTCAGCAGGGGAGAGTCCAGGGAGCCAGCTTCTCAGCGTGCGCTGTGGAGAAAAATGGCGCTGGTGAGTGCTGAGGATCAAGCTCCGCCCCCTCAGCGGCGGGCTTCGGTCCCGCTCGAATCCATTCAAAAACTGGCGGGGGACACCCATATACAGCCCACAGAGCTAATATATCTAGTTTTACCAGTCCCAGAGGTGTAAATTGCTGCCCAGGGTGCCCCCCCCCCCCCCTGCGCCCTGCACCCTTACAGTGCCTGCCGTGTGTGTTTTGTGTGGGAGCAATGGCGTGCAGCGGTACCGCTGCGCGTTACCTCAGTGAAGATCTGAAGTCTTCTGCCGCCTCTGAAGTCTTCTATCTTCTTATACTCACCCGGCTTCTATCTTCCGGCTCTGTGAGGAGGACGGCGGCGCGGCTCCGGGACGAACAGCTAGGAGAGACCTGCGTTCCGACTCCCTCTGGAGCTAATAGTGTCCAGTAGCCTAAGAAGCAGATCCTAGCATTTAAGTAGGTCTGCTTCTCTCTCCTCAGTCCCTCGATGCAGGGAGCCTGTTGCCAGCAGGCTCCTTGAAATTAAAAAACCTACCAAAAATTCTTTCAGGAAACTCAGGAGAGCTCCCTGTAATGCACCCAGTCTCCTCTGAGCACAGTATCAAACTGAGGTCTGGAGGAGGGGCATAGAGGGAGGAGCCAGTGCACACCCATATCTAAAGTTCTTTTTAGTGCCCATGTCTCCTGCGGAGCCCGTCTATCCCCATGGTCCTTAAGGAGTCCCCAGCATCCTCTAGGACAGGGGTGGGGAACCTCCGGCCCGCGAAGCCGTTTGGTCCGGCCCACCAGCTTGTGTCAGTGAGACACGCTGCCGCTCAGTCCGGCGGCAGCGTGTCTCAGTTGTCAGAACAGGGAGACAGGGAGGAGAGCGCGGCTGTCGAGTGGGAGCGGAGGCGTGTAGTACTGCAAACCAGATGCCGGTCCGTGAGCCAATCAGAGCTCGCGGACCGGCAGCCAATCAGGAGCCGCGGCTGCCGGTCCACGAGCTCTGATTGGCTCTCGAACCGGCGGCTGGTTTGAAGTACTACACGCCGCCGCTCCCACCCGACAGCCGCGCTCTCCTCCGTGTCCCACGGTAAGCAGCACGGAGGGGAGAGGGGAGGGGAAAGGGCATCTGTATACCTGGCACTGTGGGTGCATCTGTATACCTGGCACTGTGGGGGCATCTGTATACCTGGCACTGTGGGGGCATCTGTATACCTGGCACTGTGGGGGGCATTTGTATACCTGGCACTGTGGGGGGCATTTGTATACCTAGCACTGTGAGGGGCATTTGTATACCTGGCACTGTGAGGGGCAGTTGTATACCTGGCACTGTGCGGGGCAGTTGTATACCTGGCACTGTGGAGGGCATTTGTATACCTGGCACTGTGGAGGGCATCTGTATACCTGGCACTGTGAGGGGCATCTGTATACCTGGCACTGTGAGGGGCATCTGTATACCTGGCACTGTGGGGGCATCTGTATACCTAGCACTGTGGGGACATCTGTATACCTAGCACTGTGGGGACATCTGTATACCTGGCACTGTGGGGACATCTGTATACCTGGCACTGTGGGGACATCTGTATACCTGGCACTGTGAGGGGCATTTGTATACCTGGCACTGTGAGGGGCATTTGTATACCTGGCACTGTGGGGGCATCTGTATACCTGGCACTGTGGGGGCATCTGTATACCTGGCACTGTGGGGGCATCTGTATACCTGGCACTGTGGGGGCATTTGTATACCTGGCACTGTGGGGGCATTTGTATACCTGGCACTGTGGGGGCATTTGTATACCTGGCACTGTGGGGGCAATTGTGGATCTGGCACCGCACTATTGGGGGCATATGTGTATCACGTCCCATTTTAACTGGCCACACCCATTTTTTAGGCGCGTGCGCGCCTCTGGCGCACACCCACAGTACCTCTAAGGGACAGACCTACTGGGGGGCAGGGTAATTTTTTAAGTTGAGAATTTTTGTACGGCCCCCGAAGGATTTTATAAATATCCAAATGGCCCTCGGTAGAAAAAAGGTTCCCCACCCCTGCTCTAGGACGTAAGAGAAAAATAATTGCAGAAAAATAAATTTTATTTTACGTTGTTCCCATAAATACTATTGATTAGTTTGCTTGAAGTTATATGGATAAGTAGAGGTTGAGACATGAACTTAGTGTCCCTGCTAGGCTGTTTAAGCAGGATGCTGGAAATCGGACAGGGTGTATTTCAGCAGTCCGACAGGGGGCAGGTACGGTGCTCTGCTAAAACAGCCATGATTTAAAGATACCCACTATTTTAAAATGGAAAAAAAAAAAAAAAAAATTTGTTGGTTTGAACTACTGGCAGACCTTTACACTTTTTGTGCCACGTTTAAACTTGTTTTTGTGACAAATGTGGCCTGTCAAATTTGGTAGGTACTTGCTTATAGCATCTTCCAACAACAGAAAGGGGTAATTCAATTGTTTTGGGCGGCTAAAAAAAACCCGTCTAAACAGGACTGTTTAAACGCCCAAACAATTGTCACTATTTATTGGGCATGCCGCGCCCAAAGAGACAGAGCTTAGCCACGTAAAACGGCTAAACCCGCCTAAACTCCTGCTTTCGGCATCCCGTTTACCAGCAGTGTCAAATCATCCATCTTGCAACCATATAAACCATGACACAAAATGTAACTGTATTACAAACAAATAAAGATAATCTGCATCCCATAGAATCCGCTGCTACATTGTTATTAATTCTGGGTCAAATTTCAAGAATAACATTCTCATGTAATGAGTTATATATGGCTTGTAACACATAACATATGCCTCAAAGAATACATACAGGTGTAATAATAAACTCTATATACACTACCTACACATGTATACAGGGTGTAGATTTAAACTTAAGCCAAATTTACTTACAATTAATTTATACCCCTGTGGATTTTTTATATATAATTTCATCCTGCGTCAGACATGTGTAACACACCAGCCCGATATGGATATATTCAGAGAAAACAGTTAAGACCCATGGTCTCATTCAGGCCTTTGGGAGCCATGGTGTCAAGACGGTAGATCCACCGGGCCTCCAGCTGTAGTAACCTTTTATGTCTATCACCACGTCGCAGCGATAGGGGTACATGATCGATAATTTTATAACGTATGGTGGCCACACCATGTCCCAATCGGGCAAAATGGCGTGCCACTGGTTGTTCACTGTTCCCTGAAGATAGTGCGGCTCTAATGGCCGCCCTATGTTGTGCCATCCTCTCTTTAAATTGGCACACCGTTTTGCCTACATACTGGAGCCCACATGGGCAGAACAGCACATAAATCACAAATTTAGAGGAGCAACTAGGGGGCCATCCGATTTTAAATCTCTTACCAGACTGGGCATGTACAATGGTGTCTCCAGTCTGGAGGTATCCACATGTTGTACATCCCAGGCATCGATAGCATCCGTTTTTTCTAGTTAGAAAATTTGTTATCTTGTTTTGTCCAAACCCAGTGATGTCGGTCCGGACAATAATGTCCTTGATGTTCTTGCTTCTAGAATGGCCTGCAAGCAGACGGGTGCCATGCAGGCTGTCCAAACCTGGATCAGATGCCACCAGCGGCCACCATGATTTGACGTATTTCTTTTTAGCCGCACTTTGTGTGTTAAAATAAGAATTTACTTACCGATAATTCTATTTCTCGTAGTCCGTAGTGGATGCTGGGGACTCCGTCAGGACCATGGGGAATAGCGGGCTCCGCAGGAGACAGGGCACATCTAAAAAAGCTTTTAGGTCACATGGTGTGTACTGGCTCCTCCCCCTATGACCCTCCTCCAAGCATCAGTTAGGTACTGTGCCCGGACGAGCGTACACAATAAGGAAGGATCTTGAATCCCGGGTAAGACTCATACCAGCCACACCAATCACACCGTACCACTTGTGATCTGAACCCAGTTAACAGTATGATAACAAAACGAAGTAGCCTCTGAAAAGATGGCTCACAACAAGAATAACCCGATTTTTCTAACAATAACTATGTACAAGCATTGCTGACAATCCGCACTTGGGATGGGCGCCCAGCATCCACTACGGACTACGAGAAATAGAATTATCGGTAAGTAAATTCTTATTTTCTCTAACGTCCTAGTGGATGCTGGGGACTCCGTCAGGACCATGGGGATTATACCAAAGCTCCCAAACGGGCGGGAGAGTGCGGATGACTCTGCAGCACCGAATGAGAGAACTCCAGGTCCTCCTTAGCCAGAGTATCAAATTTGTAAAATTTTACAAACGTGTTCTCCCCTGACCACGTAGCTGCTCGGCAAAGTTGTAATGCCGAGACCCCTCGGGCAGCCGCCCAAGATGCGCCCACTTTCCTAGTGGAGTGGGCCTTTACAGATTTAGGCTGTGGCACGCCTGCCACAGAATGTGCAAGTTGGATTGTGCTACAGATCCAACGTGCAATCGTCTGTTTAGACGCAGGAGCACCCATCTTGTTGGGTGCATACAATATAAACAGCAAGTCAGACTTTCTGACTCCAGCCGTCCTAAGCTATATATATATATATATATATATATATATATATATATATATATATATATATATATATATATATATATATATATATATATATATATATTTTTAGGGTCCTGACAACGTCTATTAACCTGGAGTCCTCCAAGTCCCTAGAAGCCGCAGGCACCATAATAGGTTGTTTCAGGTGAAAAACCTGACACCCCCTTAGGAAGAAAACTGGAGACGAGTCCCAGTTCTGCCCTGTCCGAATGGAAATTTAAATATGGGCTTTTGTAAGACAAAGCCGCCCATTCTGACAATCGCCTGGCCGAGGCCAGGACCAACAGCATGGTCACTGTCCATGTGAGATATTTGTCAACAGCATGTTCACTTTCCATGTGATATATTTCAAATCCACAGATTTGAGCGGTTCAAACCAATATGATTTTAAGGAATCCCAACACTATGTTGAGATCCCACGGTGCCACTAGAGGCACAAAAAGGGGTGTATATGCAATACTCCCTTGACAATCTGGACTTCAGGAACTGAAGTCAATTCTTTTCGGAAGAAATTCTACAGGGCCGAAACTTAAAAACTTAAAGAACCCCAATTTTAGGCTCAAAACACTCCTGTTTTCAGGAAGTGTAGAATTCGACCTAGTTGAATTTTCTTCGTGGGGCCTTCCTGGCCTCACCCACGCAACATATTTTCACCACATGTGGTGATGACGTTGTGCGGTCACCTCCTTCCTGGCTTTGACCAGGGTAGGTATGACCTCTTATGGAATGCCTTTTTCCTTCAGGATCCGGCATTCAACCGCCATGCCGTCAAACGCAGCCGCGGTAAGTCTTGGAATAGACATGGTACCTGCTGAAGCAAGTCCCTTCTTAGCTCCCCAGGCCCTTAGTCCTCTGTGAGCATCTCTTGAAGTTCCGGGTACCAAGTCCCTCTTGGCCAATCCGGAGTCACGAGTATAGTTCATACTCCTCTATGTCTTATAATTCTCAATACCTTGGTTATGAGAAGCAGAGGAGGGAACACATACACCGACTGTTACACCCACGGTGTTACCAGGACATCCACAGCTATCGCCTGAAGGTCTCATGACCTGGCGCAATACCTGTCCCGTTTTTTGTTCGGGCGGGACGCCATCATTTCCACCTTTGGTCTTTGCCAATGGCTCACAATCATGCGGAAAAACTTCCCTATGAAGTTCCCACTCTCCCAGGTGGAGGTCATGCCTGCTGAGGAAGTCTGCTTCCCAGTCGTCCACTCCCAGAGAGAACACTGCTGACAGTGCTATCACATGATTTTCCGCCTAGCGAAAAATCCTTGCAGTTTTTTCACTGCCCTCCAGCTTCTTGTGTCGCCCTTTCTGTTTACGTGGGCGACTGCCGTGATGTTATCCCACTGGATCAATACCGGCTGACCTTGAAGCAGAGGTCTTGCTAAGTTTAGAGCCTTCTAATTTTGCTCTTAGCTCCATCTATGTGGAGAGAATTCTCCAGACTTGAACAAACTTTCCTGGAAATTTTTTCCCTGTGTGACTGCTCCCCAGCCTCTCAGGCTGGCCTCCGTGGTCACCAGCATCCAATCCTGAATGCTGAATCTGTGGCCCTCTAGAAGATGAGCACTCTGTAATCACCACAGGAGAGACACCCTTGTCCTTGGATATAGGGTTATCCGCTGATGCATCTGAAGATGCGATCCGGACCATTTGTCCAGCAGATCCCACTGAAGAGTTCTTGCGTGAAATCTGCCGAATGGAATTGCTTCGTAATAAGCCACCATTTTTACCAGGACCCTTGTGCAATGATGCACTGACACTTTTCCTGGTTTTAGGAGGATCCCGATTAGCTCGGATAACTCCCTGGCTTTCTCCTCTGGGAGAAACACCTTTTTCTGGACTGTGTCCAGAATCATCCCTAGGAACAGTAGACGTGTCCTCGGAAAAGCTACGATTTTGGAATATTTAGAATCCACTCGTGCTGTCGTAGAACTATTAAAGATAGTGCTACTCCGACCTCCAACTGTTCTCTGGACCTTGCCCTTATCAGGAAAGCGTCCAAGTTTCTTTTAAGAAGAATCATCATTTCGGCCATTACCTTGGTAAAGACCCGGGGCGCCGTGGACAATCCAAACGGCAGCGTCTGAACTGATAGTGACAGTTCTGTACCACGAACCTGAAGTACCCTTGGTGAGAAGGGCAAATTTGGACATGTAGGTAAATGTCCCTGATATCCAGTGACACCATCTCGTCCCCTTCTTCCTGGTTCGCTATCACTGCTCTGAGTGACTCCATCTTGATTTGAACGCTTGTATGTAAGTGTTCAAATATTTCAGATCTCACCGAGCCGTTTGGCTTCAGTACCACAATATAGTGTGGAATAATACCCCCTCCCTTGTTGTAGGAGGGGTACTTTGATTATCACCTGCTGGGAATACAGCCTGTGAATTGTTTCCAATACTGCCTCCCTGTCGGAGGTAGACGTTGGTAAAACAGACTTCCGGAACTTGTGAGGAGGAGACGTCTCGAATTTCCAATGTACACCTGGGATACTACATGTAGGATCCAGGAGTCCCCTTGCGAGTGAGCCCACTGCGTGCTGAAACTCTTGAGATGACCCCCTACCGCACCTGAGTCCGCTTGTACTGCCCCAGCGTCATGCTGCGGACTTGGCAGAAGCTGTGAAGGGCTTCTGTTCCTGGGAATGGGCTGCTTGCTGCAGTCTTCTTCCCGTTCCTCTACCCCTGGGCAGATATGACTGGCCTTTGCCCGCCTGCCCGTATGGGGACGAAAGGACTGAGACTGAAAAGACTGTGTCCTTTTCTGCTGAGATGTGACTCGGGGAACAAAAGGTGGATTTTTCAGCTGTTGCCATGGCCACCAGGTCCGATGGACCGCCCCTTTATACGGCAATACTTCCATGTGCCGTCTGGAATCTGCCTCACCTGACCACTGTCGTGTCTTCGTCTGGCAGATATGGACATCACATTTACTCTTGATGCCAGAATGCAAATATCCCTCTGCGCATCACGCATATATAGAAATGCATCCTTAAAATGCTCTATAGACAATAAAATCTTGTCCCTGTCAAGGGTATCAAAATTTTCAGTCAGGAAATCCGACCAAGCCCCCTCAGCGCTGCACATCCAGTCTGAGGCGATTGCTGGTCGTAGTATAACACCAGTATGTGTGTATATACTTCTTAGGCTATTTTTCAGCTTCCTATCAGCTGGCTCCTTGAGGGCGGCCGTATCTGGAGACGGTAACGCCACTTGTTTTTATAAGCGTGTGAGCGCCTTATCCACCCTAAGGTGTGTTTCCCAACTCGCCCTTACTTCTGGCGGGAAAGGGTATACCGCCCATAACTTTCTATCGGAGGAACCCCACGTATCATCACACACTTCATTTAATTTATCTGATTCAGGCAAAACTACAAGTAGTTTATTCACACCCTACAAAATACCCTTATTTGTGGTACTTGTAGTATCAGAAATATGTAACACCTCCTTCATGCCCTTAACATGTAACGTGTGGCCCTAAAGGAAAATACGTTTGTTTCTTCACCGTCGACACTGGAGTCAGTGTTCGTGAGGTAAATGGGCGTTTTTACAAGCCCCTGACGGTGTCTGAGACGCCTGGACAGGTACTAATTTGTTTGCCGGTCGTCTCATGTCGTCAACCGGCTCGCAGCGTGTTGACATGATCACGTACTTCCACAAGTAAGCCATCCATTCCGGTGTCGACTCCCTAGAGAGTGACATCACCATTACAGGCAATTTGCTCCGCCTCCTCACCAACATTTTCCTCATACATGTCGACACACACGTACCGACATACAGCACACACACAGGGAATGCTCTGATAGAGGACAGGACCCACTAGCCCTTTGGGGAGACAGAGGGAGAGTTTGCCAGCACACACCAAAATGCTATAATTATACAGGGACAACCTTTATAAAAGTGTTCCTCCCTTATAGCATTTAATATATATTTATATCGCCAAATCAGTGCCCCCCCTCTCTGTTTTAACCCTGTTTCTGTAGTGCAGTGCAGGGGAGAGCATGGGAGCCTTCCCCTCAGCCTGTGAGGGAAAATGGCGCTGTGTGCTGAGGAGAATAAGCTCCGCCCCCTTTTCGGCGGGCTTTTTCTCCCGGTTTTTAAGAACTGGCCTGGGTTAAAATACATACATATAGCCTTAATGGCTATATGTGATGTATTTATTTTGCCAATAAGGTACTTATATTGCTGCCCAGGGCGCCCCCAGCAGCGCCCTGCACCCTCCGTGACTAGGTCAGTGAGCCGTGTGACAACAATGGCGCACAGCTGCAGTGCTGTGCGCTACCTTCATGAAGACTGTGAAGTCTTCTGCCGCCTGTTTCCGGACCTCCGTTCTGCCGTCTTCTTCAGCGTCTGTAAGGGGGATCGGCGGCGCGGCTCCGGGACGAACCCCAGGCTGACCTGTGTTCCGACTCCCTCTGGAGCTCAGTGTCCAGTAGCCTAAGATCCCAATCCATCCTGCACGCAGGTGAGTTGGAGATCTCTCCCCTAAGTCCCTCGTTGCAGTGATCCTGTTGCCAGCAGGAATCACTGAATGAAACCTAAAAAAAAACTTTTCTAAACAGCTCTTTAAGAGAGCCACCTAGATTGCACCCTTCTCGGACGGGCACAAAAACCTAACTGAGGCTTGGAGGAGGGTCATAGGGGGAGGAGCCAGTACACACCATGTGACCTAAAAGCTTTTTTAGATGTGCCCTGTCTCCTGCGGAGCCCGCTATTCCCCATGGTCCTGACGGAGTCCCCAGCATCCACTAGGACGTTAGAGAAATTCCGTGATCCACGGAATGGGGTTCTGTAAAGACTCCTTCTTCCGCTTTGTACTGGTCTCTGACAGAAGGGTTTGACGTGTGTGGCCTACTGCCCTGTCTTTGGCTTTTTCTAACTCAAGGATGGGATAGCCCTTGTCTAAAAAATTTTTTGTCATAATCTCCAACTGCCTCACGGTATCCTCTGGGTCACTAGTGGTCCTACATACCCTCAAGTACTGAGAATATGGAAGACCCCCAAGAGTGGACCTTGGGTGGAAGCTGTTATACCTAAGCAGACTATTTCTGTCCGTGGGCTTCGTATACAGTGTTGTTTGTATCCGTTGCTGGACAATCAAAATTTTTATGTCTAGATAATGAATCTCTGTGGAGCTGGTGTTATATGTGAGTTTAATTGGACTAGAAGACTTATTGTGATTATCAACATGTGTGAGTAAACATTGCAAATCCCCATCCCAGAACACCAGGAGATTGTCAATATACCTATAGTACACAAACATACCCTCCGCTATACTAGCATTCTCAAAAAATAATTTGCGTTCAACCTCCCACATAAATGAGTTAGCTAGTGACGGAGCCACTGCCGTGCCGACCCCATGGCACAACCGGTTTTCTGGCGGTAAAACCGGCCATCAAACAATTATTTTTTATTTGATGGGCGGTTTTACCGCCAGAAAACCGTCACTTCCTCTTCCGGCAACAGCCGTGAATGCAGGGGGGAGTGGCGGAGGACTCCGTGGATGCTGGCGGGAATACTGAAAATCTTGCATTGGTGGGGGTAAGGTATAAAGTTTGTTTTGTACTCACTTGTTGTTATCCTGATGAAGGGGGACAACCCCGAAACGTTGATGATGTGATGATACCTTAAAGCTTGGTTGCTTTATTTTTGCACGAGTTACCACGTCTCTGAGTGCCGCTTCCGGTTTATTGCTATATTTTATATATATATATATATATATATATATATATATATATATATATATATATATATATATATATATATATATATATATTTTCAGCAATTGGACCCCGGCACTCCGGCCTGACGCCAGTACTGCTCCGGTGCCCTTCCTTCAGGGCTTGTCACCTCTGTATGCATATAGAACTTTGAAGAGGGCGGCACTCAGAGACTTTGCAAAATAGTTTAAGTGAAGAAAACCCCGCAGGGCAACCTTTAATGTGACGTTTCGGGGACTAGCCCCTTCCTCAGTTTTCTTCACTTAAACTATTTTGCAAAGTCTCTGAGTGCCGCCCTCTTCAAAGATAGATATAGATATATAGATATATATATATATATATATATATATATGACAAGAATTACTCTCCCACTGCGCTATTTTAAATAAAACACTAAAATTAATTAATTATATGGCTGCCTGTATCCTCTAAGTTCCCTGTTAGGAGGAACTAAATGTGTGAAAATATGAAATGAAATAGAGGAGATGGCTGTCAGCACTGCACCACTGGAGGGTCTACCACGTGTTCTAAATTGGTTAGACATTATACCCATTTGAATTGCCTTCACTCCTGAGTCTCTGAGTGTCAGGTTCAAGCTGCTGACCGACGAGGTTCCTTATGCTTGCGAACCAGTTAGATTCTATACACATATGAATCTTCCCCATATTCGAATATCTGAATGTCAGACTCAAGCTGATGATATATGAGGTATGGTCCTCGCTGTATCAATCAAGTCCCATTGAAATATTGAAACGTTGTTCATACATCTTTGAATGACCTTTTATGTGCTGACAATATGTTCTGAAATGAAGAGATTTTACCCCTGATGAAGTCTTGGAACAAGACGAAACGCGTTGGGTTATCTATCTATTATCTGATGTTACCTCCGAATCTACAATAAGGAGAAGGAGGAAATCGTAGTGATATATCTACGCTTTTTCCTCATCACTACAAACTGATTGTTCAAATTGTGCGACAAATGTAAATGTATCAACTCTGTATACTTATGAACATTTGTGTCGGGTTTATATGTTGTTTTAATAAATTTTTATGTTAGTATTTGTTATCTGACGTAATTTATCCGGAGAGTACTGTGAGGGTCCGTTTTTAGGTAGGGCGTTGATATAACTCCCTTGGCGCCATCTCCTCTATTTCATTTTATATATATATATATATATATATATATATATATATATATATATATATATATATATATATATATATATATACACATATACATACACACACAGGTTGAGTATCCCATGTCCAAATATTCCTAAATACGGAATATTCCGAAATACGGACTTTTTTGAGTGAGAGTGAGATAGTGAAACCTTTGTTTTTTTTATGGCTTAATGTACACAAACTTTGTTTAATACACAAAGTTATTAAAAAATAAGATTTTACTTACCGATAAATCTATTTCTCGGAGTCCGTAGTGGATGCTGGGGTTCCTGAAAGGACCATGGGGAATAGCGGCTCCGCAGGAGACAGGGCACAAAAAGTAAAGCTTTTCCAGATCAGGTGGTGTGCACTGGCTCCTCCCCCCATGACCCTCCTCCAGACTCCAGTTAGGTACTGTGCCCGGACGAGCGTACACAATAAGGGAGGATTTTGAATCCCGGGTAAGACTCATACCAGCCACACCAATCACACCGTACAACTTGTGATCTAAACCCAGTTAACAGTATGATAACAGCGGAGCCTCTGAAAGATGGCTTCCTTCAACAATAACCCGAATTTGTTAACAATAACTATGTACAATTATTGCAGATAATCCGCACTTGGGATGGGCGCCCAGCATCCACTACGGACTCCGAGAAATAGATTTATCGGTAAGTAAAATCTTATTTTCTCTAACGTCCTAGTGGATGCTGGGGTTCCTGAAAGGACCATGGGGATTATACCAAAGCTCCCAAACGGGCGGGAGAGTGCGGATGACTCTGCAGCACCGAATGAGAGAACTCCAGGTCCTCCTTAGCCAGAGTATCAAATTTGTAAAATTTTACAAACGTGTTCTCCCCTGACCACGTAGCTGCTCGGCAAAGTTGTAATGCCGAGACCCCTCGGGCAGCCGCCCAAGATGAGCCCACCTTCCTTGTGGAGTGGGCCTTTACAGATTTAGGCTGTGGCAGGCCTGCCACAGAATGTGCAAGTTGGATTGTGCTACATATCCAACGAGCAATCGTCTGCTTAGACGCAGGAGCACCCATCTTGTTGGGTGCATACAATATAAACAACGAGTCAGATTTTCTGACTCCAGCTGTCCTTGCAATATATATTTTTAATGCTCTGACAACGTCCAGTAACTTGGAGTCCTCCAAGTCACTTGTAGCCGCAGGCACTACAATAGGCTGGTTCAGATGAAATGCTGACACCACCTTAGGGAGAAAATGCGGACGAGTCCGCAGTTCTGCCCTGTCCGAATGGAAAATCAGATATGGGCTTTTGTAAGATAAAGCTGCCAGTTCTGACACTCTCCTGGCCGAAGCCAGGGCTAGAAGCATGGTCACTTTCCATGTGAGATAATTCAAATCCACCTTTTTTAGTGGTTCAAACCAATGAGATTTTAGAAAGTCCAAAACCACATTGAGATCCCACGGTGCCACTGGAGGCACCACAGGAGGCTGTATATGCAGCACTCCCTTAACAAAGGTCTGGACTTCAGGGACTGAAGCCAATTCTTTCTGAAAGAAAATCGACAGGGCCGAAATTTGAACCTTAATAGATCCCAATTTGAGACCCATAGACAATCCTGATTGCAGGAAATGTAGGAATCGACCCAGTTGAAATTCCTCCGTCGGAGCACTCCGATCTTCGCACCACGCAACATATTTTCGCCAAATTCGGTGATAATGTTGCACGGTTACTTCCTTCCTTGCTTTAATCAAAGTAGGAATGACTTCTTCCGGCATGCCTTTTTCCTTTAGGATCCGGCGTTCAACCGCCATGCCGTCAAACGCAGCCGCGGTAAGTCTTGAAACAGACAGGGACCCTGCTGAAGCAAGTCCCTCCTTAGAGGTAGAGGCCACGGATCTTCCGTGATCATCTCTTGAAGTTCCGGGTACCAAGTCCTTCTTGGCCAATCCGGAACCACTAGTATCGTTCTTACTCCTCTTTGCCGTATAATTCTCAATACTTTTGGTATGAGAGGCAGAGGAGGAAACACATACACCGACTGGTACACCCAAGGCGTTACCAGCGCGTCCACAGCTATTGCCTGCGGATCTCTTGACCTGGCGCAATACCTGTCCAGTTTTTTGTTGAGGCGAGACGCCATCATGTCCACCATTGGTCTTTCCCAACGGGTTACCAGCATGTGGAAGACTTCTGGATGAAGTCCCCACTCTCCCGGGTGAAGATCGTGTCTGCTGAGGAAGTCTGCTTCCCAGTTGTCCACTCCCGGGATGAACACTGCTGACAGTGCTATCACATGATTCTCTGCCCAGCGAAGAATCCTTGCAGCTTCTGCCATTGCACTCCTGCTTCTTGTGCCGCCCTGTCTGTTCACATGGGCGACTGCCGTGATGTTGTCCGACTGGATCAACACCGGTTTTCCCTGAAGCAGAGGTTCTGCCTGGCTTAGAGCATTGTAGATTGCTCTTAGTTCCAGAATGTTTATGTGAAGAGACGTTTCCAGGCTCGTCCATACTCCCTGGAAGTTTCTTCCTTGTGTGACTGCTCCCCAGCCTCTCAGGCTGGCGTCCGTGGTCACCAGGATCCAATCCTGTATGCCGAATCTGCGGCCCTCCAATAGATGAGCACTCTGCAACCACCACAGAAGAGACACCCTTGTCCTTGGAGACAGGGTTATCCGCAGGTGCATCTGAAGATGCGACCCTGACCATTTGTCCAACAGATCCCTTTGGAAAATTCTTGCGTGGAATCTGCCGAATGGAATTGCTTCGTAAGAAGCCACCATTTTTCCCAGGACTCTTGTGCATTGATGTACAGACACCTTTCCTGGTTTTAGGAGGTTCCTGACAAGCTCGGATAACTCCTTGGCTTTTTCCTCCGGGAGAAAAACCTTTTTCTGAACCGTGTCCAGAATCATCCCTAGGAACAGCAGACGAGTTGTCGGCATTAACTGGGATTTTGGAATATTCAGAATCCACCCGTGCTGTTTTAGCACTTCTTGAGACAGTGCTAATCTCATCTCTAGCTGTTCTCTGGACCTTGCTCTTATTAGGAGATCGTCCAAGTATGGGATAATTAATATGCTTTTTCTTCGAAGAAGAATCATCATCTCGGCCATTACCTTTGTAAAGACCCGAGGTGCCGTGGACAATCCGAACGGCAGCGTCTGAAACTGATAGTGACAGTTTTGTACAACGAACCTGAGGTACCCCTGGTGTGAGGGGTAAATTGGAACGTGGAGATACGCATCCTTGATGTCCAAGGATACCATAAAATCCCCCTCTTCCAGGTTCGCTATCACTGCTCTGAGTGACTCCATTTTGAACTTGAACTTCTTTATGTACAGGTTCAAGGACTTCAGATTTAGAATAGGCCTTACCGAGCCATCCGGCTTCGGTACCACAAAAAGAGTGGAATAATACCCCTTCCCTTGTTGTAGAAGAGGTACCTTGACTATCACCTGCTGAGAGTACAGCTTGTGAATGGCTTCCAAAACCGTCTCCCTTTCGGAGGGGGACGTTGGTAAAGCAGACTTCAGGAAACGGCGAGGTGGATCTGTCTCTAATTCCAACCTGTACCCCTGAGATATTATCTGCAGGATCCAGGGATCTACTTGCGAGTGAGCCCACTGCGCGCTGTAATTTTTGAGACGACCGCCCACCGTCCCCGAGTCCGCTTGAGAAGCCCCAGCGTCATGCTGAGGCTTTTGTAGAAGCCGGGGAGGGCTTCTGTTCCTGGGAAGGAGCTGCCTGTTGCTGTCTCTTCCCTCGACCTCTGCCTCGTGGCAGATATGAATAGCCCTTTGCTCTCTTATTTTTAAAGGAACGAAAGGGCTGCGGTTGAAAAGTCGGTGCCTTTTTCTGTTGGGGAGTGACTTGAGGTAGAAAGGTGGATTTCCCGGCTGTAGCCGTGGCCACCAAATCTGATAGACCGACTCCAAATAACTCCTCCCCTTTATACGGCAAAACTTCCATATGCCGTTTTGAATCCGCATCGCCTGTCCACTGTCGCGTCCATAAAGCTCTTCTGGCCGAAATGGACATAGCACTTACCCGTGATGCCAGTGTGCAGATATCCCTCTGTGCATCACGCATATAAAGAAATGCATCCTTTATTTGTTCTAACGACAGTAAAATATTGTCCCTGTCCAGGGTATCAATATTTTCAATCAGGGACTCTGACCAAACTACCCCAGCACTGCACATCCAGGCAGTCGCTATAGCTGGTCGTAGTATAACACCTGCATGTGTGTATATACTTTTTTGGATATTTTCCATCCTCCTATCTGATGGATCTTTAAGTGCGGCCGTCTCAGGAGAGGGTAACGCCACTTGTTTAGATAAGCGTGTTAGCGCCTTGTCCACCCTAGGAGATGTTTCCCAGCGCTCCCTAACCTCTGGCGGGAAAGGGTATAATGCCAATAATTTCTTTGAAATTATCAGCTTTTTATCAGGAGCAACCCACGCTTCATTACACACGTCATTTAATTCTTCTGATTCAGGAAAAACTATAGGTAGTTTTTTCACAACCCACATAATACCCTGTTTAGTGGTACCTGTAGTATCAGCTAAATGTAACGCCTCCTTCATTGCCAAAATCATATAACGTGTGGCCCTACTGGAAAATACGGTTGATTCGTCACCGTCACCACTGGAGTCAGTGCCTGTGTCTGGGTCTGTGTCGACCGACTGAGGCAAAGGGCGTTTTACAGCCCCTGACGGTGTTTGAGTCGCCTGGACAGGCACTAATTGATTGTCCGGCCGTCTCATGTCGTCAAACGACTGCTTTAGCGTGTTGACACTATCCCGTAGTTCCATAAATAAAGGCGTCCATTCTGGTGTCGACTCCCTAGGGGGTGACATCCTCATATTTGGCAATTGCTCCGCCTCCACACCAATATCGTCCTCATACATGTCGACACACACGTACCGACACACAGCAGACACACAGGGAATGCTCCTAACGAAGACAGGACCCACTAGCCCTTTGGGGAGACAGAGGGAGAGTTTGCCAGCACACACCAAAAGCGCTATATATAACAGGGATAGCCTTATAATAAGTGCTCCCTTATAGCTGCTTTATATATATAAAAATATCGCCATAAATTTGCCCCCCCTCTCTGTTTTACCCTGTTTCTGTAGTGCAGTGCAGGGGAGAGACCTGGGAGCCGTCCTGACCAGCGGAGCTGTGAGAGGAAATGGCGCCGTGTGCTGAGGAGATAGGCCCCGCCCCTTTTTTGGCGGGCTCGTCTCCCGCTATTTAGTGAATCCAGGCAGGGGTTAAATATCTCCATATAGCCTCTGGGGGCTATATGTGAGGTATTTTTAGCCTTTATATAGGTTACATTTGCCTCCCAGGGCGCCCCCCCCCCCCAGCGCCCTGCACCCTCAGTGACTGCGTGTGAAGTGTGCTGAGAGGAAAATGGCGCACAGCTGCAGTGCTGTGCGCTACCTTTAGAAGACTGCAGGAGTCTTCAGCCGCCGATTTTGGACCTCTTCTGACTTCAGCATCTGCAAGGGGGCCGGCGGCGCGGCTCCGGTGACCATCCAGGCTGTACCTGTGATCGTCCCTCTGGAGCTGATGTCCAGTAGCCAAGAAGCCAATCCATCCTGCACGCAGGTGAGTTCACTTCTTCTCCCCTCAGTCCCTCGTTGCAGTGATCCTGTTGCCAGCAGGACTCACTGTAAAATAAAAAACCTAAGCTAAACTTTTTCTAAGCAGCTCTTTAGGAGAGCCACCTAGATTGCACCCTTCTCGGCCGGGCACAAAAATCTAACTGAGGCTTGGAGGAGGGTCATAGGGGGAGGAGCCAGTGCACACCACCTGATCTGGAAAAGCTTTACTTTTTGTGCCCTGTCTCCTGCGGAGCCGCTATTCCCCATGGTCCTTTCAGGAACCCCAGCATCCACTAGGACGATAGAGAAATATTGTATTAAATGACCTTCAGGCTGTGTGTATAAGGTGTATATGAAACATAAATGAATTGTGTGAATGTAGACACACTTTGTTTAATGCACAAAGTTATAAAAAAATAAGATTTTACTTACCGATAAATCTATTTCTCGTAGTCCGTAGTGGATGCTGGGGACTCCGTCAGGACCATGGGGAATAGCGGCTCCGCAGGAGACAGGGCACAAAAGCAAGCTTTTAGGATCACATGGTGTGTACTGGCTCCTCCCCCTATGACCCTCCTCCAAGCCTCAGTTAGGTACTGTGCCCGGACGAGCGTACACAATAAGGAAGGATCTTGAATCCCGGGTAAGACCCAAACCAGCCACACCAATCACACCGTACAACTTGTGATCTGAACCCAGTTAACAGTATGATAATAATGAAGTAGCCTCTAAAAAGATGGCTCACAACAATAATAACCCGATTTTTGTAACAATAACTATGTACAAGTAATGCAGACAATCCGCACTTGGGATGGGCGCCCAGCATCCACTACGGACTACGAGAAATAGATTTATCGGTAAGTAAAATCTTATTTTCTCTAACGTCCTAGTGGATGCTGGGGACTCCGTCAGGACCATGGGGATTATACCAAAGCTCCCAAACGGGCGGGAGAGTGCGGGTGACTCTGCAGCACCGAATGAGAGAACTCCAGGTCCTCCTCAGCCAGGGTATCAAATTTGTAGAATTTTACAAACGTGTTCCCCCCTGACCACGTAGCTGCTCGGCAAAATTTTAAAGCCGAGACCCCCTCGGGCATCCGCCCAAGATGAGCCCACCTTCCTTGTGGAATGGGCATTGACAGATTTTGGCTGTGGCAGGCCTGCCACAGACTGTGCAAGCTGAATTGTACTACAATCCAACGAGCAATAGTCTGCTTAGAAGCAGGAGCACCCATCTTTTGGGGTGCATACAATATAAACAGCAAGTCAGACTTTCTGACTCCAGCCGTCCTGGAAATATATATATATCTATATATATATCTATTTTTAGGGCCCCGACAACGTCTAGCAACTTGGAGTCCTCCAAGTCCCTAGTAGCCGCAGGCACCACAATATGTTGTTTCAGGCGAAACGCTGACACCACCTTAGGAAGAAACTGGGGACGAGTCCGCAGTTCTGCCCTGTCCGAATGGAAAAACAAATACGAGCTTTTTTTTAAGACAAAGCCCCCAATTCTGACAATCGCCTGGCCGAGGCCAGGGCCACAACATGGACCCTTTCCATGTGAGATATTTCAAATCCACAGATATGATCGGTTCAAACCAATATGATTTGAGGAATCCCAACACTACGTTGAGATCCCACGGTGCCACTGGAGGCACACAAGGGGCTGTATATGCAATACTCCCTTGACAAACGTCTGGACTTCAGGAATTGAAGCCAATTTTTTCTGGAAGAAAATCTACAGGGCCGAAACTTGAACCTTAATGGACCCCAATTTGAGGCTCATAGACACTCCTGTTTTCAGGAAGTGCAGAAATCGACCTAGTTGAAATTTTTTTTTTTTTTTTTTTTTTTCGTGGGGCCTTCCTGGCCTCACCCACGCAACATATTTTCACCACATGTGGTGATAACGTTGTGCGGTCACCTCCTTCCTGGCTTTGACCAGGGTAGGTATGACCTCTTCCGGAATGCCTTTTCCCTTAGGATCCGGTGTTCAACCGCCATGCCGTCAAACGCAGTCGCGGTAAGTCTTGGAACAGACAAGGTCCCTGCTGGAGCAGATCCTTTCTTAGAGGCAGATGCCACGGTTCCTCTTGGAACAGACATGGTTCTTGCTGAAAGCAAATCCCATCTTAGCTCCCGAGGCCATTAGTCCTCTGTGAGCATCTCTTGAAGTTCCGGGTACCAAGTCCCTCTTGGCCAATCCGGAGCCACGAGTATAGTTCTTACTCCTCTACGTCTTATAATTCTCAATACCTTGGTTATGAGAAGCAGAAGAGGGAACACATACACCGACTGTTACACCCACGGTGTTACCAGGACGTCCACAGCTATCGCCTGAAGGTCTCGTGACCTGGCGCAATACCTGTCCCGTTTTTTGTTCGGGCGGGACGCCATCATTTCCACCTTTGGTCTTTCCCAACGGTTCACAATCATGCGGAAAACTTCCCGATGAAGTTCCCACTCTCCCGGGTGGAGGTCGTGCCTGCTGAGGAAGTCTGCTTCCCAGTCGTCCACTCCCGGAAAGAACACTGCTGACAGTGCTATCACATGATTTTCCGTCTAGCGAAAAATCCTTGCAGTTTTGACCACTGCCCTCCTGCTTCTTGTGCCGCCCTATCTGTTTACGTGGGCGACTGCCGTGATGTTATCCCACTGGATCAATACCGGCTGACCTTGAAGCAGAGGCCTTGCTAAGCTTATAGCATTACAAATTTGCTCTTAGCTCCAGTATATTTATGTGGAGAGAATTCTCCAGACTTGATCACACTCCCTGGAAATTTTTTCCCTGTGTGACTGCTCCCCAGCCTCTCAGGCTGGCCTCCGTGATTACCAGCATCCAATCCTGAATGCCGAATCTGCGGCCCTCTAGAAGATGAGCACTCTGTAATCACCACAGGAGAGACACCCTTGTCCTTGGATATAGGGTTATCCGCTGATGCATCTGAAGATGCGATCCGGACCATTTGTCCAGCAGATCCCACTGAAGAGTTCTTGCGTGAAATCTGCCGAATGGAAGCGCTTCGTAATAAGCCACCATTTTTTACCAGGACTCTTGTGCAATGATGCACTGACACTTTTCCTGGTTTTAGGAGGATCCCGATTAGCTCGGATAACTCCCTGGCTTTCTCCTCTGGGAGAAACACCCTTTTCCTGGACTGTGTCCAGAATCATCCCTAGGACCAGCAGACGTGTCGTCGGAACAACTGCGGTTTTGGAATATTTAGAATCCACCCGTGCTGTCGTAGAACTACTTGAGATAGTGCTACTCCGACCTCCAACTGTTCTCTGGACCTTGTTCTTATCAGGAGGTCGTCCATTTTCTTTGAAGACGAATCCTCATTTCGGTCATTACCTTGGTAAAGACCCGGGGTGCCTTGGACACTCCAACGGCATCGTCTGAAACTGATAGTGACAGTTCTGTACCACGAACCTGAGGTACCCTTGGTGAGAAAGGCAAATTTTGGGACATGGAGGTAAGCATCCCTGATGTCCCGGGACACCATATAGTCCCCTTGTTCCCAGTTCGCTATCACTGCTCTGAGTGACTCCATCTGGATTTGAACCCTTGTAAGTGTTCAAATTTTTCAGATTTAGAATCGGTCTCACCTAGCCTTCTGGCTTCAGTACCACCCTATAGTGTGGCACAATACCCCTTTCCTTGTTGTAGGAGGGGTAATTTTATTATCACCTGCTGGGAATACAGCTTGTGAATTGTTTTCAATACTGCCTCCCTGTCGGAGGGGGACATTGGTACAGCAGACTACAGGAACCTGCGAGGGGGGAAACGCCTCGACATTCCAATCTGTGCCCCTTTGATACTACTTGTAGGATCCAGGGGTCCTGTACGGTCCCAGCGTCATGCTGAGAACTTAGTAGAAGCGGTGGAGGGCTTCTGTTACTGGGAATGGACTGCCTGCTGCAGTCTTCTTCCCTTTCCTCTATCCCTGGGCAGATATCTTATAGGGACGAAAAGACTGAGGCTGAAAAGACGGTGTCTTTTTCTGCAGAGATGTGACTTAGGGTAAAAAACAGTGGATCTTCCAGCAGTTGCCGTGGCCACCAGGTCCCATGGACCGACCCCAAATAACTCCTCCCCTTTTATACGGCAATACATCTTTGTGCCGTTTGGAATCTGCATCCCCTGACCACTGTCGTGTCCATAAACATCTTCTTGCAGATATGGACATCGCATTTACTCTTGATGCCAGAGTGCAAATATCCCTCTGCGCATCTCGTATATATAGAAATGCATCCTTTAAATGCTCTATAGTCAATAAAATACTGTCCCTGTCAAGGGTATCAATATTTTTAGTCAGGGAATCCGACCAAGCCACCTCAGCTCTGCACATCCAGGCTGAGGCGATCGCTGGTCACAGTATAACACCAGCATGTGTGTGTATACTTTTTAGGATATTTTTCTGATAAGCATGTGAGCGCCTTATCCACCCTGAGGGGTGTTTCCCAATGCGCCTTAACTTCTGGCGGGAAAGGGTATACCGCCAATAATTTTCTATCGGGGGAAACCCACGCATCATCACACACTTCATTTAATTTATCTGATTCAGGAAAAACTACAGGTAGTTTTTTCACCTCACACATAATACCCTTCTTTGTGGTACTTGGAGTATCAGAAATATGTAACACCTCCTTCATTGCCCTTTACGTGTGGCCCTAAAGGAAAATACGTTTGTTTCTTCACCGTCGACACTGAAATCAGTGTCCGTGTCTGGGTCTATGTCGACCGACTGAGGTAAATGGGCGTTTTTACAAGCCCCTGACGGTGTCTGAGACGCCTGGACCGGTACTAATTTGTTCGCCGGCCGTCTCATGTCGTCAACCCACTTGCAGCGTGTTGACATTATCACGTAATTCCATAAGTAAGCCATCCATTCCGGTGTCGACTCCCTAGAGAGTGACATCACCATTACAGGCAATTTGCTCCGCCTCCTCACCAACATTTTCCTCATACATGTCGACACACACGTACCGACATACAGCACACACATAGGGAATGCTCTGATAGAGGACAGGACCCACTAGCCCTTTGGGGAGACAGAGGGAGAGTTTGCCAGCACACACCAAAATGCTATAATTATACAGGGACAACCCTTATATAAGTGTTCCTCCCATATAGCATTTAATATATATTTATATCGCCAAATCAGTGCCCCCCCTCTCTGTTTTAACCCTGTTTCTGTAGTGCAGTGCAGGGGAGAGCCTGGGAGCCTTCCCCTCAGCCTTTCTGTGAGGGAAAATGGCGCTGTGTGCTGAGGAGAATAGGCCCCGCCCCCTTTTCGGCGGGCTTCTTCTCCGGAGATTGTGAAGTCTGGCAGGGGTTAAATACATCCATATAGCCTCAAGGGCTATATGTGATGTATTTTTCGCCATACAGGTATTCTACATTGCTGCCAGGGCGCCCCCCCCCCGCGCCCTGCACCCTCCGTGATCGTTTGGGAAGTGTGCTGACAGACAATGGCGCACAGCTGCAGTGCTGTGCGCTACCTGAGGAAGACTGAAAAGTCTTCTGCCGCCTGGTTCCGGACCTCTTCAATCTTCAGCATCTGCAAGGGGGTCGGCGGCGCGGCTCCGGGACGAACCCCAGGGCGAGACCTGTGTTCCGACTCCCTCTGAAGCTAATGGTGTCCAGTAGCCTAAGAATCCAATCCATCCTGCACGCAGGTGAGTTGAAATTCTCTCCCCTAAGTCCCTCGATGCAGTGAGCCTGTTGCCAGCAGGACTCACTGAAAATAAAGAACCTAAAAACTTTTTCTAAGCAACTCTTTTAGAGAGCCACCTAGATTGCACCCTTCTCGGACGGGCACAAAAACCTAACTGAGGCTTGGAGGAGGGTCATAGGGGGAGGAGCCAGTACACACCATGTGATCCTAAAAGCTTGCTTTTGTGCCCTGTCTCCTGCGGAGCCGCTATTCCCCATGGTCCTGACGGAGTCCCCAGCATCCACTAGGACGTTAGAGAAATATTGGCTAAAATTACCTTCAGGCTGTGTGTTAAAGGTGTATATGTAACCTAAATGTATTCTGTGCTTAGACTTGGGTCCCATCACCATGATATCTCATTATGGTACGCAATTATTCCAAAATACGGAAAAATACCATATCCAAAATACCTCTGGTCCCAAGCATTTTGGATAAGGGAGACTCAACCTGTATATATATGTATGTGTATATATATATATATATATATATATATATATATATATATATATATATATATATATATATATATAAAAAAGAAGAATTTACTTACCGATAATTCTATTTCTCGTAGTCCGTAGTGGATGCTGGGGACTCCGTCAGGACCATGGGGGTTTAGCGGCTCCGCAGGAGACAGGGCACAATAATAAAAGCTTTAGGATCAGGTGGTGTGCACTGGCTCCTCCCCCTATGACCCTCCTCCAAGCCTCAGTTAGGATACTGTGCCCGGACGAGCGTGCATAATAAGGAAGGATATTGAATCCCGGGTAAGACTCATACCAGCCACACCAATCACACCGTACAACCTGTGATCTGAACCCAGTTAACAGTATGATAACAACGAAGGAGCCTCTGAAAAGATGGCTCACAACAAGAATAACCCGATTTTTGTAACAATAACTATGTACAAGTATTGCAGACAATCCGCACTTGGGATGGGCGCCCAGCATCCACTACGGACTACGAGAAATAGAATTATCGGTAAGTAAATTCTTATTTTCTCTAACGTCCTAAGTGGATGCTGGGGACTCCGTCAGGACCATGGGGATTATACCAAAGCTCCCAAACGGGCGGGAGAGTGCGGATGACTCTGCAGCACCGAATGAGAGAACTCCAGGTCCTCCTCAGTCAGGGTGTGCCCCTGACCAAGTAGCAGCTCGGCAAAGTTGTAAAGCCGAGACCCCTCGGGCAGCCGCCCAAGATGAGCCCACTTCCTTGTGGAATGGGCTTTTACTGATTTTGGCTGTGGCAAGCCTGCCACAGAATGTGCAAGCTGAATTGTACTACAAATCCAGCGAGCAATCGTCTGCTTAGAAGCAGGAACACCCATCTTGTTGGGTGCATACAGGCTAAACAGCGAGTCAGATTTTCTGACTCCAGTCGTCCTGGAAACATATTTTCAGGGCCCTGACAACGTCAAGTAACTTGGAGTCCTCCAAGTCCCTAGTAGCCGCAGGTACCACAATAGGTTGGTTCATGTGAAAAACAGAAAACACCTTAAGGAGAAATTGAGGACGAGTCCTCAATTCTGCCCTGTCAGAATGAAAAATTAAGTAAGGGCTTTTATATGATAAAGCCGCCCATTCTGACACGCCTGGCTGAAGCCAGGGCTAATAGAATCTTCACCTTCCATGTGAAATATTTTAATTCCACAGTGGTGAGTGGATCAAACCAATGTGACTTTAGGAAACTCAAAACAACATTGAGATCCCAAGGTGCCACTGGGGGCACAAAAGGAGGCTGTATATGCAGTACCCCTTTTACAAACGTCTGAACTTCAGGCACTGAAGCCAGTTATTTCTGGAAGAAATTCGACAGGGTCGAAATTTGAACCTTAATGGACCCTAATTTTAGGCCCATAGACAGTCCTGTTTTCAGGAAATGTAGGAAACGACCCAGTTGGAATTCCTCTGTAGGGACCTTCTTGGCCTCACACCACGCAACATATTTTCGCCAAATGCGGTGAAAATGTTTTGGGGTTACATCCTTCCTGGCTTCGACCAGGGTAGGGATGACTTCATCTGGAATGCCCTTTCAGGATCCGGCGTTCAACTGCCATGCCGTCAAACGCAGCCGCGGTAAGTCTTGGAACAGACAAGGCCCCTGCTGGAGCAGGTCCTCTCTTAAAGGTAGAGGCCACGGTTCTTCCGTGATCATCTCTTGAAGTTCCGGGTACCAAGTCCTTCTTGACCCATCCGGAACCACGAGTATCGTTCTTACTCATCTCCTTCTTATGATTCTCAGTACTTTTGGTATGAGATGCATAGGAGGGAACACATACCCTGACTGGTACACCCACAGTGTTACCAGAGCGTCCACCGCTATTGCCTGAGGGTCCCTTGACCTGGCGCAATATCTGTCTAGTTTTTTGTTCAGGCGGGACGCCATCATGTCCACCTTTGGTTTTTCCCAACGGTTTACAATCATGTGGAAGACTTTCCGCTGAAGTCCCCACTCTCCCGGGTGGAGGTTATGCCTGCTGAGGAAGTCTGCTTCCCAGTTTTCCACTCCCGGAATTAACACTGCTAAGAGTGTTATCACATGATTTTTCGCCCAGCGAAGAATCCTTGCAGTTTCTGCCATTTCCCTCCTGCTTCATGTGCCGCCCTGTCTGTTTACGTGGGCGACTGCCGTGATGTTGTCCCACTGGATCAATACCGGCTGACCTTGAAGCAGAGGTCTTGCTAAGCTTAGAGCTTTGTAAATTGCCCTTAGCTCCAGTATATTTATGTGGAGAGAAGTCTCCAGACTTGATCACACTCCCTGGAAATTTTTTCCTTGTGTGACTGCTCCCCAGCCACTCAGGCTGGCATCCGTGGTCACCAGGACCCAGTCCTGAATGTCGAATCTGCGGCCCTTTCATAGATGAGCACTCTGTAGCCACCGCAGAAGAAAACACCCTTGTCCTTGGAGACAGGGTTATCCGCTGATGCATCTGAAGATGCGATCCGGACCATTTTCCCAGCAGATTCCACTGAAAGGTTCTTGCGTGAAATCTACCGAATGGGATCGCTTTGTAAGAAACCACCATTTTTCACAGGACCCTTGTGCAATGATGCACTGATACTTTTCCTGGTTTTAGGAGGTTCCTGACTAGCTCGGATAACTCCCTGGCCTTCTTCTCCGGGAGAAAACATCCTTTTCTGGACTGTGTCCAGAATCATTCCTAGGAACATTAGACGTGTCGTCGGAAAAAGCTGCGATTTTGGAATATTTAGAATCCACTCGTGCTGTCGTAGAACTACTTGAGATAGTGCTACTCCGACCGCCAACTGTTCTCTGGACCTTGCCCTTATCAGGAAAGCGTCCATATTTCTTTTAGGAAGAATCATCATTTCGGCCATTACCATGGTAAAGACCCGGGGTGCCGTGGACAATCCAAACGGCAGCGTCTGAACTGATAGTGACAGTTCTGTACCACGAACCTGAGATACCCTTGGTGAGAAGGGCAAAATTTGGACATGTAGGTAAGCGTCCCTGATATCCAGTGACACCATATCGTCCTGGTTCGCTATCACTGCTCTGAGTGACTCCATCTTGATTTGAACCCTTGTATGTAATTGTTCAAATCTTTTAGATCTCACCGAGCCGTTTGGCTTCAGTACCACAATATAGTGTGGAATAATACCCCTTCCCTTGTTGTAGGAGGGGTACTTTGATTATCACCTGCTGGGAATACAGCCTGTGAATTTTTTTCCCAATACTGCCTTCCTGTCGGAGGGAGACGTTGGTAAAGCAGACTTCAGGAACTTGTGAGGGGAAGACGTCTCGAATTTCCAATGTACACCTGGGATACTACGTGTAGGATCCAGGAGTCCACTTGCGAGTGAGCCCACTGCGTGCTGAAACTCTTGAGATGACCCCCCACCGCACCTGAGTCCGCTTGTATGGCCCCAGCGTCATGCTGCGGACTTGGCAGAAGCTGTGGAGGACTTCTGTTCCTGGGAATGGGCTGCCTGCTGCAGTCTTCTTCCCTTTCCTCTAACCCTGGGCAGATATGACTGGCCTTTTGCCCGCCTGCCTTTATGGGTACGAAAGGACTGAGACTGAAAAGACTGTGTCCTTTTCTGCTGAGATGTGACTTGGGGTAACAAAAGTGGATTTTCCAGCTGTTGCCATGGCCACCAGGTCCGATGGACCGCCCCTTTATACGGCAATACTTCCATGTGCCGTCTGGAATCTGCATCACCTGACCACTGTCGTGTCTATAAACATCGTCTGGCAGATATGGACATCACATCTACTCTTGATGCCAGAATGCAAATATCCCTCTGCGCATCTCGCATATATAGAAATGCATCCTTAAAATGCTCTATAGTCAATAAAATATTGTTCCTGTCAAGGGTATCAATATTTTCAGTCAGGAAATCCGACCAAGCCCCCCCAGCGCTGCACATCCAGGCTGAGGCGATTGCTGGTCGTAGTATAACACCAGTATGTGTGTATATACTTTTTTGGATATTTTTCAGCTTCCTATCAGCTGGCTCCTTGAGGGCGGCCGTATCTGGAGACGGTAACGCCACTTGTTTTTATAAGCGTGTGAGCGCCTTATCCACCCTAAGGTGTGTTTCCCAACTCGCCCTCACTTCTGGCGGGAAAGGGTATACCTCCAATAATTTTCTATCGGAGGAAACCCACGTATCATCACACACTTTAATTTATCTGATTCAGGAAAAACTACAAGTAGATTATTCCCACCCTACATAATACCCTTATTTGTGGTACTTGTAGTATCAGAAATATGTAACACCTCCTTCATTGCCCTTAACATGTAACGTGTGGCCCTAAAGGAAAATACGTTTGTTTCTTCACCGTCGACACTGAAGTCAGTGTCCGTGTCTGTGTCGACCAACTGAGGTAAATGGGCGTTTTTACAAGCCCCTGACGGTGTCTGAGACGCCTGGACAGGTACTAATTTGTTTGCCGGCCGTCTCATGTCGTCAACCGACCTTGCATCGTGTTGACATTATCACGTAATTCCTAAATAAGCCATCCATTCCGGTGTCGACTCCCTAGAGAGTGACATCACCAATACAGGCAATTTGCTCCGCCTCCTCACCAACATCGTCCTCCTACATGTCGACACACACGTACCGACACACAGCACACACACAGGGAATGCTCTGATAGAGGACAGGACCCCACTAGCCCTTTGGGGAGACAGAGGGAGAGTTTGCCAGCACACACCAAAAACGCTATAATTATACAGGGACAACCCCTTATACAAGTGTTTTCCCTTATAGCATTTTCACATATGTAATCATATCGCCAAATAAGTGCCCCCCCTCTCTGTTTTTAACCCTGTTTCTGTAGTGCAGTGCAGGGGAGAGCCTGGGAGCCTTCCTCACAGCAGAGCTGAGCAGGAAAATGGCGCCGTGTGCTGAGGAGAATAGGCCCCGCCCCCTAAAACGGCGGGCTCTTCTCCCGGAGTTTGTGAGATCTGGCAGGGGTTAAATACATCCATATAGCCTCAAGGGCTATATGTGATGTATTTTAGCCATAAAAAAGGTATAATACATTTCTGCCCAGGGCGCCCCCCCCAGCGCCCTGCACCCTCAGTGACCGCTGGTATGAAGTGTGCTGACAACAATGGCGCACAGCTGCAGTGCTGTGCGCTACCTTATGGAGACTGAAAGTCTTCTGCCGCCTGTTTCTGGACCTCCGGACCTCTTCAACTTCGGCATCTGCAAGGGGGGTCGGCGGCACGGCTCCGGGACGAACCCCAGGGTGAGACCTGTGTTCCGACTCCCTCTGGAGCTAATGGTGTCCAGTAGCCTAAGAAGCAAATCCATCCTGCACGCAGGTGAGTTTACTTCTCTCCCCCAAGTCCCTCGTAGCAGTGAGCCTGTTGCCAGCAGGACTCACTGAAAATAAAAAACCTAACTTAAACTTTTATTCTAAGCAGCTCAGGAGAGCCACCTAGATTGCACCCTTCTCGGCCGGGCACAAAAATCTAACTGAGGCTTGGAGGAGGGTCATAGGGGGAGGAGCCAGTGCACACCACCTGATCCTAAAGCTTTTAATATTGTGCCCTGTCTCCTGCGGAGCCGCTAAACCCCCATGGTCCTGACGGAGTCCCCAGCATCCACTTAGGACGTTAGAGAAATATATATATATACACACACACACACATATATCTATATCTTCCACAGCCGTCGGACAGCAGAAAAACTGAATTGCTGCCATTGGGCGCACTCTAGTGGCAGCCGCGAAAAAAAAAAAACTTTTGAATCTTCCCTACAGCATATAATGAATCATTTTTACAGCAAAGATTGGCTGCGCACCTCCATGTGGTGCAAGGAAAAACTAGCAATGTTGCTGGTCATGACGTGCCATTCCCTGCACAATTGTACTTTGCAATAGTCAGAAAGCTACATTCTACCATGATCACACCTCTACCCTAAATAACAACAGTACCTATAAACTAGTGTTAAAGAATCTGTCGGGATGAACAGACTGTTATTCAACGGGCACCAAAACTTCTGCTAGCAGCCTCCTGAGGTGGGAAGTATAAATGTGCAAAGTGTCCCGTTTGGATGCCTAAATGGCACTTTTTGCATCTCATGCAGGACTTTTGTTGGGTTTTTGCCATTTCAGAGGTAATGGGCGCCCTATCAGAGCAACAACTGAAATGCTTCGACAGGAACCCCAAAAAAACAACAATGTAATCATCTCCTATCTGTCTCAAGCTTCAATTATCTTTTTGGTACCCAAACTATAGTTTCAGACTGCTTATTCGCTTTATGCAGCTAAACACAGTGCATTTCGACTCAAGTGCAATAAGTAATGGGCGCCCATTGTCAAAACAATTTAATATCTCAGTCGAATTGAATTCCCCCATGTGTCCAATTTTACTGCCTGCTCCGTTCTTATTATGCTTAATGTCATAGGACTAACCTTGCTTGAACATGTTGACATGAAACCTGTGAATTTTTGCTTCTGGTGAGATCCCTGCTATGTTCGATTTTGACTATGAGATTTCCCTTGAACTCCCCCAGAGCTCAGATAGCACAGATTTTGACTAACTGTGATTGAAATTTTGTCTATGTACGATTTTGACTAAGTGCCAATTGTGACTATACTTTGTACTAGATAGTACACTAGATAGTCAAGATTGACTTGCCTGCACAGTCTATCTAGCCTTACGATACCGACCCCACGGGAGCGCGCATCGGGATCGAATCTGTATCGCAAGCTGCCTAACACCTTGAGATATGCACTAACTTTTCATAAGATTTTGACTATATAGTCAAAATCTTACAGATTTATCTCACCGTGTGTACACACCCTAAACACTAGTGGTTGGAATGAAAAAAACTATTGAAGTATACAAAATGAGCTACAAAGTTCAATCAAGCAATTTTTCATGTCCAATTGTGTCACTTTCACCAAGTTCCTATAAATGAGAACATAACTGTTTTCACCTGTAGCAAGGAAAATCAGGTGGGGAGGGTGACAGAGGGAGTGTAGTCTCTTCACACCCCCCGTCACCATAGCCCTGCATGCTAATATGGACGATATTGACCATATTGGCTTGCAGGCATAAACGAGCTGGCACCAGCAATGAACGAGCGTGGGGCTGCACAGCGTTCATCATTGGTGCACACACACTGAAAGATATGAACGAGATCGTTCATATCTTTCAGTGTAATCGGCCAGTGCGACTGCCCTTATTCTCCAAAATCAAATACAATATAGGTTTCTGAAAAGGTTTCAGTTTAGATTTTAAATTTAGAAGCTACACAAATATGAATACAGTAAAAAAAAAAAAAGTACCGTACTACTTTTTAGGAAACCAATACAGTAAAGAACGGAGCGAAAGGAAGAAACAGATTTGTTGTCTTTTGAAAACCATGTAAAATGTTTACAGAATTCCAATACTATACACTGGGGTCGATTCTTTTCGGCAACTAATGAATAGCGCCGGGAATTAGCTCCCGACGCTATTCAATTCAGCAACTAGTTACGTCGGCGATGGCCCGTTCTCGCCGACAAAACAGGTTGAATTGTCGGGAGAACGGGCATTCTCCGACTTAACTCCCCGGCGCGAGGCTGATTCCCGACAGAATCAGCCTCGCGCCGGCCGCGAGGCAGCACTTTTGTCGGGTTTCTCTTCTCATCCCCCGGGGATGAGAGAAGAATTCCCGACAATTGCAGGTAATTAGTTGCTGAATTGAATAGCGTCGGGAGCTAATTCCCGGCGCTATTCATTAGTTGCCGAATAGAATCGACCCCACTGAGCTCTATAATAGAGCTGAAATACTTAACACATTGGACGATATTCAATTGTTTTGCGCCCTGTTCTCTCGTCTAAACTGATGGGAGATTGTGGGACACAATAAGAAAAAAATTTTGTGACTGCACCTCTAAAGGTCGGGTTTAGCAGCGTTAAGCAGCTAAACCCCATCAAAGTGATGGGCACAATCGCGAAAAGTGCCATTTGGTCTCCGGACCTCTCCCCTGCACTCCTCACTCGAATCTCCAACTGTCTCTCTGCTATCTCTGTTTGGATGTCCCAGCTCTTTCTTAAACTTATGGCCCTACACACTGACCGACATCACTGCACGATATGAACGATCTCGTTCATTAATGAACGAGATAACGTTCATATCGTGCAGTGTGGAGGCACCCCCGCACTCATTCATCGCTGGTGCCCTGTCGGCTGTGCATGCAGGCCAATATGGACGAGATCGTCCATATTTCCCTGCACGTCCACGGAGCCGGGGGGAGTTAAGAAACTTCACTCCCCCCCCACCCCGTCATTGCCTGCCCCCCCCCCCCCCCCCCCAGGTCGCCCGTATGCCGTATCGGCGGCACATCGCCGTGTCTGTAGGGCCCTTAAGACTGAGCTGACCATCTTACCTCCCTCCCACATAAGCTCACCTCCCACAATCTCATTATCTATTGATGGCACTATCATCTCCTCTAGCCCCCAAGTGCGCTGTCTTGGAGCAATCCTTAACTCCTCCCTCTCCTTTAAACCACACATTCAGCACCTCTCACAAACCTGACGTTTTCATCTAAAAAATATTTCCAGGATCAGACCCTTATCCACTCACTGGTCACCTCCAGACTGGACTACTGTAATCCATTCCTAACAAATACCTCACTCCACTCCAATCTATCCTCAAAGCTGCTGCCCGGCTCATTTTCCTCACCAAACATACTACGTCCTCCTTCCCGTCTCCTACAAGACCTTCACTGGCTTTCCTTCCCTTTCAGAATCCATTTCAAGCTTCTTACACTCCCTTACAAAACCCTCACCCACTCCTCACCCATTTACATCTCTGACCTTATCTCCCCTTACACTCCCATCCGTCCGCTTCGCTCTGCTAAAGCACGCCGACTCTCCTGCAACAAATTACTTCCTCCAACTCCTACCTCCAAGATTTTTCATGTGTTGCTCCAATTCTCTGGAATTCCCTACCTCCCCCCCTCAGACTCTCCACCTCTCCACAAAACTTCAAACGGGCTCTCAAGACCCACTTCTTCACCAAACCCAGCCAATTCTCATCCTAACCCTCTGTTCCACGCTCTCTATGTACCCCGTCTGTGTCACCCCTGTCTGCCTACCTCTCAACTTTAGAATGTAAGCTCTCATGAGTAGGGCCCTCTTCCCTCATGTGCTTATCCTTTTTCTTACTTTAATAATCTTCAACTGTATCAACTCCAGCAGTCTTCTGCCACCTGATACTTATTTCAGTGTTATCTGCTGATCTAGCTATGTTCATTTACACTGTATTAGTCCTATATTGTCTTCAACTGTAAGTTGCTGTTTTCCTGTTTTGATTATTTATGTACTCTGTAATAGGGCGCTGTGGAACCCTTGTGGGACCATATAAAGGATAAGGATAATAATAATAATAATAATAATAATAATAATTTGGCATCCCAAAATGGTCACACTTTGTGCATTTCAGCTTGCCAATCCCGGGAGCTGCAAGCTGAAATGCAGATGCAAGCAGCCATCGCATCTGAAGAGAACAATTTAATTACTCCATTGGGCGCAATCTAGTGGCTGCCGTCACGTGCCACAACTGAATCTTGACCATAGGGGGGAATTCAATTGTTTTCTGCGTCACCATAAATAATGGGTGCTAGATGGAGCTATTCAATGGTAATGTAAACGGGCATGATTGCCGCACACTCCCATTAATACTTATGCCAAAAAGCAACGGCTTTAGTCGTGTAAAGCAGCTAATCAATCTAAACTATTGGGTGCTGAAATAGCCAACTTTAACAGTTCCATCAGGTGCCCAAAAATCTGCAGAATTTCCCCCAGTTCTGTCTAATCTTATGGTCATCTTAAAACACACTAAATCAATTGGACTTAAGGGGGTACACAAGTAGCGATGTGTGCTTAAATTCTAAGCAATCTGACTAGATAACTTAAAAATAAGATTTTACTTACTGGTAAATCTATTTCTCGTAGTCCGTAGTGGATGCTGGGGACTCCGTAAGGACCATGGGGAATAGACGGGCTCCGCAGGAGACATGGGCACTTTAAGAAAGAATTTAGATTCTGGTGTGCTCTGGCTCCTCCCTCTATGTCCCTCCTCCAGACCTCAGTTAGAGAAACTGTGCCCGGAAGAGCGGACAGTACAAGGAAAGGATTTTGGTAATCCAGGGCAAGATTCATACCAGCCACACCAATCACACCGTATAACTTGAGATAAACATACCCAGTCAACAGTATGAACAACAACAGAGCAACAGGTCAACCCTGATGCAACCATAACATAAGAAGTCCGCACTTGAGACGGACGCCCAGCATCCACTACGGACTACGAGAAATAGATTTACCGGTAAGTAAAATCTTATTTTCTCTAACGTCCTAGTGGATGCTGGGGACTCCGTAAGGACCATGGGGATTACACCAAAGCTCCCAAACGGGCGGGAGAGTGCGGATGACTCTGCAGCACCGATTGAGCAAACACAAGGTCCTTCTCGGCCAGGGTATCAAACTTGTAGAACTTTGCAAAAGTGTTTGAACCTGACCAAGTAGCCGCTCGGCAAAGTTGTAATGCCGAGACCCCTCAGGCAGCCGCCCAAGAAGAGCCCACCTTCCTAGTGGAATGGGCCTTAACTGATTTTGGCAGCGGCAATCCAGCCGGCGAATGAGCCTGCTGAATCGTGTTACAGATCCAGCGAGCAATAGTCTGCTTTGAAGCTGAAGCACCAAACTTGTTGGAAGCATACAGGATAAACAAAGACTCTGTTTTCCTGACCCTAGCCGTTCTGGCTACATAAACCTTCAAAGCCCTGACTACATCAAGCAACTCTGAATCCTCCAAGTCCATAGTAGCCACAGGCACCACAATAGGTTGGTTTATATGAAAGGATGAAACCACTTTCGGCAGAAATTGTGGACGGGTCCGCAATTCTGCTCTATCCGCATGGAAAACCAGATAGGGGCTTTTATGTGACAAAGCCGCCAATTCTGACACACGCCTAGCCGAAGCCAAGGCTAATAGCATGACAACCGTCCACGCGAGATATTTCAACTCCACCGTTTTGAGTGGTTCAAACCAGTGGGAATTCAGGAAACTCAACACCACGTTAAGATCCCAAGGTGCCACAAAAGGGGGCTGAATATGCAGCACTCCCTTTACAAACGTCTGAACTTCATGTAGAGAAGTGAACTCCTTTTGAAAGAAAATGGATAGGGCCGAAATCTGGACCTTAATGGACCCAAATTTTAGGTCCAAATTCACTCCTGACTGTAGGAAGTGAAGGAAACGGCCCAGCTGGAATTACTCCGTAGGGGCATTCCTGGCCTCACACCAAGCAACATATTTTCGCCATATACAGTGATAATGTTGAGCCGTCACGTCCTTCCTAGCCTTTATCAGCGTAGGAATGACCTCCTCCGGAATGCCTTTCTCCGCTAGGATCCGGCGTTCAACCGCCATGCCGCCAAACGCAGTCGTGGAACAGACAGGGCCCCTGTTGCAACAAGTCCTGTCTTAGAGGAAGAGGCCACAGGTCCTCTGTGAGCATTTCTTGCGGATCTGGATACCAAGTCCTTCGTAGCCAATCTGGAACAAAGTATCGTTCTCACTCCTCTTTTTCTTATTATTCTTAGCACCTTGGGTATGAGAGGAAGAGGAGGAAATACATAGACTGACTGGAACACCCACGGTGTCACCAGGGCGACTACAGCTATCGCCTGAGGGTCTCTTGACCTGGCACAATACCTCTGTAGTTTTTTGTTGAGGCGGGATGCCTTGTCGGTTTACATGAGCCACTGCGGTGATGGTGTCTGACTGAATCAGAACCGGTTGGTCGCGAAGCAGGGTCTCCGCTTGACGTAGGGCGTTGTATACGGCCCTTAGTTCCAGGATGTTGATGTGAAGGCAAGTCTCTTGACTTGACCACAGACCTTGAAATTTCTTCCCTGTGTGACTGCTCCCCACCCTCGGAGGCTTGCATCCGTGGTCACCAGGACTCAGTCCTAAATGCCGAATCTGCGGCCCTCGAGAAGGTGAGCACTATGCAGCCACCACAGGAGAGACACCCTGGCCCTGGGGGATATGGTGATTAACCGATGCATCTGAAGATGTGATCCGGACCACTTGTCCAGTAAGTCCCATTGAAAGGTCCTCGCATGGAACCTGCCGAAGGGAATGGCCTCGTATGATGCCACCATCCTTCCCAGGACTCGAGGGCAGTGATGCACTGACACCTGTTTTGGTTTTAATAGGTTCCTGACCAGTGTCATGAGCTCCTGAGCTCTCTCTATCGGGAGATAAACCCTTTTCTGGTCTGTGTCTAGAATCATGCCTAGGAAAGGCAGATGAGCCGTAGGAACCAACTGCGACATTAGAATATTTAGAATCCAGCCGTGTTGCCATTACACTTCCAGAGAAAGTGATACGCTGTTCAGCAACTGCTCTCTTGATCTCGCTTTTATGAGGAGATCGTCCAAGTACGGGATAATTGTGACACCTTGCTTCCGCAGGAGCACCATCATTTCCGCCATTACCTTGGTGAAGGTTCTCGGGGCCGTGGAGAGACCAAACGGCAACGTCTGAAATTGGTAATGACAATCCTGTACCGCAAATCTGAGGTACGCCTGATGAGGTGGATAAATGTGGACATGAAGGTATGCATCCTTTATGTCCAGAGACACCATAAAATCTCCCCCTTTCAGGCTTGCGATGACCGCTCTTAGCGATTCCATCTTGAACTTGAACCTTTTCAGGTATATGTTCAGGGATATTAAATTCAATATGGGTCTGACCGAACCGTCCGGTTTCGGGACCACAACATGGTCGAATAATAACCCCCTCCTTGTTGAAGGAGGGGAACCTTGACCACCACCTGTTGAAGATACAATTTGTGAATTGCAGTTAACACTATTTCCCTCTCGTGGGGGGAAGCCGGCAGGGCCGTCGGTGAGGGGGCATCTCCTCAAAGTCCAGCCTGTATCCCTGAGACACAATATCTATTGCCCAGGGATCCAACAGGGAGTGAACCCACTTGTGGCTGAAATTTCGAAGACGTGCCCCCACCGGGCCTAGCTCTGCCTGTGGAGCCCCAGCGACATGCGGTGGATTTTGTAGAGGCCGGGGAGGACTTCTGTTCCTGGGAACTAGCTGTGTTGTGCAGCTTCTTTCCTCTGCCCCTGCCTCTGGCAAAGAAAGGACGCACCTCGGACCTTCTTGTTTCTTTGTGATCGAAAGGACTGCATTTGATAATGTCGTGCTTTCCTAGGCTGTGCTGGAATATAAGGCAAAAGATCAGAATTACCAGCTTAAGCAGTGGAGACCAGGACCGAGATCCCTTCTTCACACAATCCTCAGCCTTGTAAGGTAAACCTTCCAAATGCCTCTTAAGTCGGCAACACCTGTCCCTTGCAAGTTCCACAGGACACGTCAAGCAGAAAGTGACATAGCGTTGACTCTAGAACCCAGTAGACTAATGTCTCTTTGGGCACGTCTCTCTCTCTCTCATATATATATATATATATATATATATATACACACACACACACACACACACACACACACATACTAGGGTCTCAATCTCTGCTGATAAGGTATCTGTCCACGCTGTTACAGCGCTATAAACCCATGCCGACACAATCGCCGGTCTGAGTAGTGTACCAGAATGTGTGTAAATGGACTTCAAAGTACTTTTACTGCATGCTATCTGCAGTATCCCTGAGGATAGCTGTTAAGTCAGCGCTACCTTTTGGACAAACGTGACACCCTAGGGGAAGATTCCCATCGTATCCTGGCCCTAGTAGGGAAAGGATACTCCCTGAGAATTCTTTGTGGGAAACTGCAGTCTCTTGTCTGGAGATTCTCGCTCTTTTTCTTCATGAGAGGAGGGAAATTTACCTCAGCTTTCTTCCCCTTAAACATGTGTACCCGTGTCAGGGACAAATGAGTCATCAGTGATAAGCAAAAAAAGATTTTACATACCATTAAATCTATTTCTCGTAGTCCGTAGTGGATGCTGGGGACTCCGTAAGGACCATGGGGAATAGACGGGCTCCGCAGGAGACAGGGCACTTTAAGAAAGAATTTGGATTCTGGTGTGTTCTGGCTCCTCCCTCTATGTCCCTCCTCCAGACCTCAGTTAGATTAACTGTGCCCGGAAGAGCTGACAGTACAAGGAAAAGATTTTGGAATCAAGGGCAAGACTCACACCAGTCACACCAATCACACCGTATAACTCGTGATAAACTTACCAAGTTAACAGTATGAACAACAACGGAGCATCAGATCAACCCCGATGCAACCAAACATAACCCTTATTTAAGCAATAACTATATACAAGTATTGCAGAAGAAGTCCGCACTTGGGACGGGCGCCCAGCATCCACTACGGACTACGAGAAATAGATTTACCGGTAAGTAAAAATAAGAATTTACTCACCGGTAATTCTATTTCTCGTAGTCCGTAGTGGATGCTGGGAACTCCGAAAGGACCATGGGGAATAGCGGGCTCCGAAGGAGGCTGGGCACTCTAGAAAGATTTAGGACTACCTGGTGTGCACAGGCTCCTCCCACTATGACCCTCCTCCAAGCCTCAGTTAGGACACTGTGCCCGGACGAGCGTACAGAATAAGGAAGGATTTTGAATCCCGGGTAAGACTCATACCAGCCACACCAATCACACCGTACAACTCGTGATATGAATCCCAGTTAACAGTATGAAACAACTGAGCCTCTCAACAGATGGCTCAACAATAACCCGATTTAGTTAACAATAACTCTGTACAAGTATTGCAGATAAACCGCACTTGGGATGGGCGCCCAGCATCCACTACGGACTACGAGAAATAGAATTACCGGTGAGTAAATTCTTATTTTCTCTAACGTCCTAGTGGATGCTGGGAACTCCGAAAGGACCATGGGGATTATACCAAAGCTCCCAAACGGGCGGGAGAGTGCGGATGACTCTGCAGCACCGAATGAGAGAACTCCAGGTCCTCCTCAGCCAGGGTATCAAATTTGTAGAATTTTGCAAACGTGTTTGCCCCTGACCAAGTAGCTGCTCGGCAAAGTTGTAAAGCCGAGACCCCTCGGGCAGCCGCCCAATATGAGCCCACCTTCCTAGTGGAATGGGCATTTACAGATTTTGGCTGTGGCAGGCCTGCCACAGAATGAGCAAGCTGAATTGTACTACAAATCCAGCGAGCAATAGTCTGCTTAGAAGCAGGAGCACCCAGCTTGTTGGGTGCATACAGGATAAACAGCGAGTCAGATTTTCTGACTCCAGTCGTCCTGGAAACATATTTTCAGGGCCCTGACAACGTCTAGCAACTTGGAGTCCTCCAAGTCCCTAGTAGCCGCAGGCACCACAATAGGCTGGTTCAGGTGAAACGCTGACACCACCTTTGGGAGAAATTGGGGACGAGTCCTCAATTCTGCCCTATCCATATGGAAAATCAGATAAGGGCTTTTACATGATAAAGCCGCCAATTCTGACACACGCCTGGCTGAAGCCAAAGCCAATAACATGACCACTTTCCACGTGAGATATTTCAGATCCACGGTTTTTAGTGGCTCAAACCAATGTGATTTTAAGAAACTCAACATCACGTTGAGATCCCAAGGTGCCACAGGAGGCACAAATGGGGGCTGAATATGCAGCACTCCTTTCACAAATGTCTGAACTTCAGGTACTGAAGCTAGTTCTTTTTGAAAGAAAATCGACAGAGCCGAGATCTGTACTTTAATGGAGCCTAGTTTTAGGCCCATATTAACTCCTGCTTGCAGGAAATGCAGAAATCGACCTAGTTGAAATTCCTCTGTTGGGGCCTTTTCGGCCTCACACCATGCAACATACTTCCGCCATATGCGGTGATAATGATTTGCTGTAACCTCTTTTCTAGCTTTAATAAGCGTAGGAATGACTTCCTCCGGAATGCCCTTTTCCTTCAGGATCCGGCGTTCAACCGCCATGCCGTCAAACGCAGCCGCGGTAAGTCTTGGAACAGACAGGGCCCCTGCTGTAGCAGGTCTTGTCTGAGCGGCAGAGACCACGGGTCCTCTGAGATCATCTCTTGAAGTTCCGGGTACCACGCTCTTCTTGGCCAATCCGGAACCACGAGAATTGTGTTTACACCTCGCTTTCTTATTATTCTCAATACCTTTGGTATGAGAGGTAGAGGAGGGAACACATAAACTGACTGGTACACCCACGGTGTCACTAGAGCGTCCACAGCTATCGCCTGAGGGTCTCTTGACCTGGCGCAATACCTCTCTAATTTTTTGTTTAGGCGGGACGCCATCATGTCCACCTGTGGACGACCCCACTGATTTACAATCATTTGGAAGACTTCTGGATGAAGTCCCCACTCTCCCGGGTGGAGGTCGTGCCTGCTGATAAAGTCTGCTTCCCAGTTGTCCACTCCCGGGATGAACACTGCTGACAGTGCTAGTACATGATTTTCCGCCCATCGGAGAATCCTTGTGGCTTCTGCCATTGCCATCCTGCTTCTTGTGCCGCCCTGTCGATTCACATGGGCGACTGCCGTGATGTTGTCTGACTGGATCAGCACCGGCTGGTGTAGGAGCAGGGATTTTGCTTGACTTAGGGCATTGTAAATGGCCCTTAGTTCCAGAATATTTATGTGAAGGGAAGTCTCCTGACTTGACCATAGTCCTTGGAAGTTTCTTCCCTTTGTGACTGCCCCCCAGCCTCGTAGGCTGGCATCCGTGGTCACCAGGACCCAGTCCTGTATGCCGAATCTGCGGCCCTCCAAAAGATGAGCACTCTGCAGCCACCACAGAAGAGACACCCTGGTTCTTGGGGACAGGGTTATCAGGCGATGCATCTGAAGATGCGATCCGGACCACTTGTCCAACAGGTCCCACTGAAAAATCCTGGCATGGAACCTGCCGAATGGAATTGCTTCGTAAGAAGCTACCATCTTTCCCAGGACCCGCGTGCAGTGATGCACCGATACCTGTTTTGGTTTTAGGAGGTCTCCGACTAGAGAAGACAACTCCCTGGCTTTCTCCTCCGGGAGAAACACTTTTTTCTGGACTGTGTCCAGAATTATTCCCAGGAACATTAGACGTGTCGTCGGGACCAGCTGTGACTTTGGGATATTCAGAATCCAGCCGTGCTGGCGCAGCACTTCCTGAGATAGTGCTACTCCCACTAACAACTGTTCCTTGGATCGTGCCTTTATTAGGAGATCGTCCAAGTATGGGATAATTAAAACTCCCTTTTTTCGAAGGAGTATCATCATTTCCGCCATAACCTTGGTAAATACCCTCGGTGCCGTGGAGAGTCCAAACGGCAGCGTCTGGAATTGGTAATGGCAATCCTGTACCACAAATCTGAGGTACTCCTGGTGAGGATGGTAAATGGGGACATGCAGGTAAGCATCCTTGATGTCCAGGGATACCATGTAATCCCCCTCCCCCAGGCTTGCAATAACCGCCCTGAGCGATTCCATCTTGAACTTGTTCAAGGATTTCAAATTTAAAATGGGTCTCACCGAACCGTCCGGTTTCAGAACCACAAATAGTGTGGAAAAGTAACCCCGGCCTTGTTGAAGTAGGGGTACCTTGATTATCACCTGCTGGGAATACAGCTTGTGAATCGCTGCTAGCACCGCCTCCCTGTCTGAGGGAGCAATCGGCAAGGCAGATTTTAGGAACCTGTGGGGTGGAGCCGCCTCGAATTCTAGCTTGTACCCCTGAGATACTATTTGAAGGATCCAGGGATCCACCTGTGAGCGAGCCCACTGATCGCTGAAATTCATGAGGCGGGCCCCCACCGTACCTGGCTCCGCCTGTGGAGCCCCACCATCATGCGGCGGACTTGGAAGAGGAAGCGGGGGAGGACTTTTGCTCCTGGGAACCTGCTGTTTGTTGCAGCCTTTTTCCCCTACCTCTGCCTCTAGAGAGAAAAGACCCTCCTTTTCCCCGCTTGTTTTTCTGGGTCCGAAAGGACTGAACCTGATAAAATGGCGCCTTCTTAGGCTGTGAGGGGACATGGGGTAAAAATGCTGACTTCCCAGACGTTGCTGTGGAAACTAGGTCGGAGAGACCATCCCCAAATAATTCCTCCCCCTTATAAGGCAAAACTTCCATGTGCCTTTTGGAATCTGCATCTCCAGTCCACTGGCGAGTCCATAAGCATCTCCTAGCAGAGATGGACAATGCACTTATTTTAGATGCCAGCCGGCAGACTTCCCTCTGTGCATCTCTCATATATAAGACTGAGTCTTTGATATGGTCAATTGTTAGCAGAATCGTGTCTCTGTCTAGTGTGTCAATATTTTCTGACAGTTTATCCGACCACGCAGCGGCAGCACTGCACATCCATGCTGACGCAATAGCTGGTCTAAGTATAATGCCTGAGTGTGTATATACAGACTTCAGGATCGCCTCCTGCTTTCTATCAGCAGGTTCCTTAAGGGCGGCCGTATCCTGAGACGGTAGTGCCACCTTTTTAGACAAACGTGTGAGCGCTTTATCCACTCTAGGAGGTGTTTCCCAACGTAACCTATCCTCTGGCGGGAAAGGGAACGCCATTAGTACCTTCTTAGGAATTACCAATTTCTTATCAGGGGAAGCCCACGCTTCTTCACACACTTCATTTAATTCATCTGACGGGGGAAAAACTACAGGTAGTTTTTTCTCCCCAAACATAATACCCTTTTTTGTGGTACCTGGATGTAAATCAGAGATATTTAACACCTCTTTAATTGCCTCAATCATGCAGTGAATGGCCTTAATGGGCATTAAATTTGACTCCTCGTCGTCGACACTGGTGTCAGTATCCGTGTCGACATCTACTTGTGCCATCTGAGATAGCGGGCGTTTCAGAGCCCCTGAAGACTTTTGAGACACCTGGACAGGCACGAGCTGAGAACTCGGCTGTCCCGCAGTCGGCATGTCGTCAAATTTCTTATGTAATGAGTCTATACGTGCACTCATTTCCTTCCATAAGCACATCCACTCAGGTGTCTGCCCCCCAGGGGGTGACATCCCTTCTAAAGGCATCTGCTCCGCCTCCACCTCATTATCCTCATCAAACATGTCGACACAGCCGTACCGACACACTCCACACACACAGGGAATGCTCAATATAGAGGACAGGACCCACAAAAGCCCTTTGGGGGGACAGAGAGAGAGTATGCCAGCACACACCAGAGCGCTATATAAGGCAGGGACTAACTGAGATATGTCCCTTATAGCTGCTTTTTAATATAAACTATATACTGCGCTTTTACATAACCCGGGCTTCCAGGACGGAGAAGCCGCCTCTTCCTTTAAGGAATGGAAGACCCTGGGAATATGTAACATAGGCCAACTCCTCAATCCTAAATCACATAAACCACTAACATATGCGGAGGCCCTATCTAAATTCCCTGACATTGGCCCACAGAACTTTGCTTTTTTTCAAGCCCAACATTATATAAGTAAAATTTCCAGATTAATGCCCACAACTGATTGGGGGAACCAATTAGACCACATATTGATGCGACCAGAGCAATCTAAAGGGGCTATCTCATTCTACTATAAACAATTCCACAACACACTAGACCATTCTCTATATAAAACTGGAATAGCACAATGGTTGGAACACTTTCCCAATCTAGAAGTAGAGGGGCTACTACGTATGTTACATTTTTCAATAACCACGTTTCCAGCTGCCAAATACACAGAAATGTACCTAAGCATATTCCACAGATCCTACATTTCTCCCCACAGGGGTTTCTTGATAGGCCTACTAGCTGACTCTTCTTGTCCTAAATGTGGCCACCCCTCTGCCGACCTATATCATTGTTTCTGGGCTTGCCCGCTATTGAGAAGGTTCTGGTTAGCAGTATGGCGCTTTGCCTCTCAGCATTTAGTGAATTATACCCCCCTTACACCGGAGTGGGCCATATTTGGCATTATTCCCCCGGGCATTAGAGTTTCCAAACCAGTTAGGAGGTTGTTGTTGGCAATCTCTTCGGCAGCTAGGAAAGCTGTCCTGCAAATGTGGGTCCATAGCTCTGTCCCGACACCGGAAATGTTTAGAGACAAACTTTTTTTTATCTGCCATATGGATTGGCTGGAGGCCTCATTGCAAAAGGAATCTCGCACGGAATTTTTCTTCGAAACATGGGAGAGTTTTATTGAAACACTTCCCGCTCATACTAAGGAGGCCATTAGTCAGTGTTTCCGTGACACACTTTGGTATGAAACCAGGGTTTTTCTCGGAGACCCTCCCATCGGACTTGATGGCGCCAGTTAGGGGCCCTGATGTGTTCCCATCTCTCTGTAAGTACACGGCATATTTATAGAGGGTATTTGGTATTCTTAAATATTGTGCAAACCGCTTGTATATTGACTCCTACTTAAGCCACATATTGTATGTGGTGAATGACACGCTGTTTCCATCTGTCCAGCTGTTATCTTTTTAGATTGATACCTACAATGTCATTATATTTATTGTCACTTTGTTCAAAGAAATGCTTCAATAAAGAAAGAAATGTTTAAAAAAAACTATATACTGCGCCAAATTAAATGCCCCCCCTCTCTCTTTTTTACCCTTTTCTGTAGAGTAGTCTGCAGGGGAGGGCCAGGGAGCTTCCTTCCAGCGGAACTGTGAGGGAAAAATGGCGCCCAGTGTGCTGAGGGAGATAGCTCCGCCCCTTTTCCGCGGCCTATTCTCCCGCTTTTTCATGGAATCTGGCAGGGGTATTTACCTCATATATAGCCCCTGGGGCTATATATTGAGGTATTTTTGCCAGCCAAGGTGTTTTTATTGCTGCCTCAGGGCGCCCCCCCCCAGCGCCCTGCACCCTCAGTGACCGGAGTGTGAAGTGTGAGAGGAGCAATGGCGCACAGCTGCAGTGCTGTGCGCTACCTTGGTGAAGACTGACTTTGGAATATTCAAAATCCAGCCGTGCTGTAGCAACACTTCCTGAGAGAGTGCTACGCTGATCAGCAACCGCTCCCTGGACCTCACCTTTATGAGGAGATCGTCCAAGTATGGGATAATTGTAACCCCTTGCTTCCGAAGGAGCACCATCATTTCCGTCATCACCTTGGTAAATATTCTCGGTGCCGTGGACAGGCCAAACGGCAACGTCTGGAATTGGTAATGACAGTCCTGTACCACAAACCTGAGGTACTCCTGATGAGGTGGAGAAATGGGGACATGTAAGTACGCATCCTTGATGTCCAGAGACACCATAAAATCCCCTTCCTCCAGGCTTGCAATGACCGCCCTGAGCGATTCCATCTTGAACTTGAATTTCTTCAGATAAATATTCAGGGATTTTAATTTCAAAATGGGTCTGACCGAACCGTCCGGTTTCGGTACCACAAACATGGTGGAATAGTAATCCCCTCCATGTTGAAGGAGGGGAACCTTCACTACCACCTGCTGGAGATATAGCTTGTGAATTGCTGCCAACACTACCTCCCTTTCCCTGGGGGAAGCTGGCAAGGCCGATTTTAGGTAACGGTGAGGGGGTGTCACCTCGAATTCCAGCTTGTATCCTTGAGACACAATTTGTATAGCCCAAGGATCCACCCATGAGCGAACCCACTGGTGGCTGAAATTTCGGAGACGCGCCCCCACCGCTCCTGGCTCCGCCTGTGGAGCCCCAGCGTCATGCGGTGGATTTAGTGGAAGCAGGGGAGGACTTTTGTTCCTGGGAACTAGCTGCATGGTGCAGCTTTTTTCCTCTACCCCTGCCTCTGGCAAGAAATGATGCACCTCTGACTTTCTTGCTTTTCTGTGAATGAAAGGACTGCATTTGTTAATACGGTGCTTTCTTTGGCTGTGAGGGAATATATGGCAAGAAATTTGACTTCCCAGCCGTACCGTGGAAACTAGGTCCGAGAGACCATCCCCAAACAATTCCTCACCCTTATAAGGCAACACCTCCATGTGTTTTTTTAGAGTCGGCATCACCTGTCCATTGCCGAGTCCATAAGACACTTCTGGCAGAAATCGACATTGCGTTTATTCTAGAGCCCAGCAGGCAAATGTCCCTCTGGGCATCCCGCATATATAGGACAGCGTCTTTGATATGTCCTAGGGTCAGTAAAATAGTCTCCCTGTCCAGGGTATCTAACTCCTCAGACAGAGTATCCGTCCATGCTGCTACAGCACTACACATCCAGGCCGCAGCAATTGCTGGCCTCAGTAGGGTACCAGAATGTGTATAAACAGACTTCAGGATACCTTTCTGCTTCCTATCCGCAGGATCCTTTAGGGCGGCCGTATCCTGTGACGGCAGGGCCACCTTCTTAGATAAGCGTGTCAACGCTTTGTCTACCCTAGGGGAGGATTCCCAGCATAACCTATCCGTTGGCGGGAAAGGATACGCCATAAGTAATCTTTTGGAAATCAGTACTTTCCTATCAGGGGAATCCCATGCTTTTTCACATAACTCATTTAATTCATGTGAAGGGGGAAAAGTCACTTCTTGCTTTTTCTCCCCAAACATATAAACCCTCTTGTCAGGGACAGGGTTTTCCTCCGATATGTGCAATACATCCTTCATTGCTATAATCATGTATCGGATGGCTTTAGTCATTTTAGGCTGCAACTTTGCCTCATCGTCATCGACACTGGAGTCAGAATCCATGTCGACATCTGTGTCAACCAACTGGGATAGTGGGCGCTTTTGAGACCCTGACGGCCTATGAGCTGTAGAATCAGACACAGGTTGAGACCCTGACTGATTATCCAACCTTTTATGCAAGGAGCTTACGTTATTTAACACCTTCCACATATCCATCCAATCAGGTGTCGGCGCCGACACCACATTCACTTGCACTTGTTCTGCCTTCACGTAACCGTCCTCGTCAAACATGTCGACACAAACGTACCCACACACCGCACACACACAGCGAATGCTCTAATTGAGGACAGGACCCCACAAGGCCTTTTGGGGAGACAGAGAGAGAGTATGCCAGCACACACCCCAGCGCTATATAACCCAGGGATTACACAGTAATTTAGTGTTTACCCAGTAGCTGCTGTTTATGATAATTTGCGCCTAAATTTATGTGCCCCCCCTCTCTTTTTACCCTTTTTCTACCTTGATACTGCAGGGGAGAGCCTGGGGAGCTTCCTCTCAGCGGAGCTGTGAAGAGAAAATGGCGCTGGTTAGTGCTGAGGTAGAAGGCTCCGCCCACTCAGCGGCGGGCTTCTGTCCCAGGTCTGTGTAATAAAATGGCGGGGGCTCGTACATATATACAGTGCCCAGCTGTATATATGTGTCCTTTTGCCAAGAGGTATCCTAATTGCTGCCCAGGGCGCCCCCCCCCTGCGCCCTGCACCCTACAGTGACCGGAGTGTGTGGGTAGTGTGGGCGCAATGGCGCACAGCTGCAGTGCGCTACCTCATGTGAAGACAGGAGTCTTCTCCCGCCGATTTCGATGTCTTCTTGCTTCTGCCGGCTTCTGTCTTCTGGCTCTGCGAGGGGGACGGCGGCGCGGCTCCGGGAACGGACGACCAAGGTTAAGATCCTGTGTTCGAACCATCTGGAGCTAATGGTGTCCAGTAGCCTAAGAAGCGCAACCTTGCCGCAGTTAGTAGGTTTGCTTCTCTCCCCTCAGTCCCACGTAGCAGAGAGTCTGTTGCCAGCAGAAGCTCTCCGAAAATAAAAAAACCTAACTAAAATACTTTCTTATTAGAAAGCTCTGGAGAGCTCACTAAAAGCACCCAGCTCTGGCCGGGCACAGATTCTAACTGAGGTCTGGAGGAGGGGCATAGAGGGAGGAGCCAGTGCACACCAGGTAGTATTAAATCTTTCTTTAGAGTGCCCAGTCTCCTGCGGAGCCCGTCTATTCCCCATGGTCCTTACGGAGTCCCCAGCATCCACTAGGACGTTAGAGAAATCTAAATTCCTCACCCTTGTAAGGTAAAACCTCCATGTGCCTTTTTGAGTCGGCATCGCCTGTCCATTGCCGAGTCCACAGTACCCTTCTGGCAGAAATCGATATTGCATTTATTCTAGAGCCCAGTAGGCTAATGTCTCTTTGAGCATCTCTCATATATAGGACAGCGTCTTTTATATGCCCCAGGGTCAGTACTAAAGTATCCTTGTCCAAGGTATCAAGTTCCTCAGATAAGGTATCTGTCCATGCTGCTACAGCACTACACATCCAGGCCGACGCAATCGCCGGCCTTTGTAGGGTACCTGAATGTGTATAAATAGACTTCAGGATACCCTCCTGCTTTCTATCCGCAGCATCTTTTAGGGTGGCCGTATCCTGTGACGGTAGGACAACCTTCTTGGATAATCGTGTTAAAGCTTTGTCTACCCTAGGGGAGGATTCCCAGCGTAACCTGTCTGCTGGCGGGAAAGGATACGCCATAAGCATCCGTTTGGAAATCTGCAGTTTTCTATCTGGAGATTCCCAAGCCTTTTCACATAACTCATTTAACTCATGTGAAGGGGGAAAGGTCACCTCTTGCCTCTTTTCCCCATACATATAAACCCTCTTGTCAGGGACTGGGGTTTCCTCTGTGATGTGCAACACATCCTTCACTGCTATAATCATGTAACGGATGGCTTTAGCCATTTTAGGCTGTAACTTTGCATCATCGCCATCGACACTGGAGTCAGAATCCGTGTCGACATCTGTGTCAACAATTTGGGATAGTGGGCGCTTCTGAGACCCTGACGGCCTCTGCGACATAGGATCAGGCATGGGCTGAGACCCCGGCTGTCCCAAGGCTTCAGCCAACCTTTTATGCAAGGAGGTAACATTATCATTTAAAACCTTCCACATATCCATCCAATCGGGTGTCGGCGCCGTCGGCGACCCCACATTCATTTGCTCCCGCTCTGCTTCCACATAGCTTTCCTCAAACATGCCGACACAAGCGTACCGACACACCACACACACAGGGGATGCTCTTTTAGAAGACAGTTCCCCCACAAGGCCCTTTGGAGAGACAGAGTATGCCAGCACACACCCCAGCGCTATATGTCCCAGGAGTCACACAGTAACTTAGTGTTAACCCAGTAGCTGCTGTATATATTGTTTTTGCGCCAAATTTATGTGCCACCCCCCCCCCCCTCTCTTTACCCTCTTCTACCGTGAATCTGCAGGGGAGAGCCTGGGGAGCTTCCTCTCAGCGGAGCTGTGGAGAGAAAATGGCGCTGGTGAGTGCTGAGGAAGAAGCCCCGCCCCCTCAGCGGCGGGCTTCTGTCCCGCGTTTGTGTAAAAATATGGCGGGGGCCCATGCATATATACAGTGCCCAACTGTATATATGCCCACTTTTGCCAAGAGGTTTCAAATTGCTGCCCAGGGCGCCCCCCCCTGCGCCCTGCACCCTACAGTGACCGGAGTATGTGGGTTTAGTGTGGGAGCAATGGCGCACAGCTGCAGTGCTGTGCGCTACCTCATGAAAACTGGAGTCTTCTGCCGACGATTTCGAAGTCTTCTTGCTTCTGTCACCGGCTTCTGTCTTTGCGAGGGGGACGGCGGCGCAGCTCCGGGATCGGACGACCAAGGGTGCGATCCTGTGTACGATCCCTCTGGAGCTAATGGTGTCCAGTAGCCTAAGAAGCAGGACCTAGCTTCAGAGAGTAGGGCTGCTTCTCTCCCCTCTGTCCCACGATGCAGGGAGTCTGTTGCCAACAGAGCTCCCTGAAAATAAAAAACCTAACAAAATACTTTCTCACAGAAAGCTCAGGAGAGCTCACTGAACAGCACCCAGCTCGTCCGAGACAGAGGGAGGAGCCAGAGCACACCAGAATCTAAATTCTTTCTTAAAGTGCCCATGTCTCCTGCGGAGCCCGTCTATTCCCCATGGTCCTTACGGAGTCCCCAGCATCCACTAGGACGTTAGAGAAAAGGGATACGGTCATTAGGTCGACCACTGAAGGTCGACATGCACTAGGTCGACAGGTGAAAAGGTTGACATGAGTTTTTATTTTTTTCGGATTTTTTCATACTTAATAATCCACGTGGACTACAACTGGAACGGTAACCTATGCTGAGCGAAGCAAGGAACCTTGCCCGAAAGATGGTGAGCAAAGCGAGCCATGAGAGGGGACACGGTGCACTAATTGGGGCTCCCCGTCACTTTACGAAGAAAACGACACCAAGAAAAAAAAAAAATTTTACTTACCGGTAAATCTATTTCTCATAGTCCGTAGTGGATGCTGGGGACTCCGTAAGGACCATGGGGAATAGACGGGCTCCGCAGGAGACATGGGCACTTTAAGAAAGAATTTAGATTCTGGTGTGCTCTGGCTCCTCCCTCTATGTCCCTCCTCCAGACCTCAGTTAGAGAAACTGTGCCCGGAAGAGCTGACAGTACAAGGAAAGGATTTTGGTAATCCAGGGCAAGATACATACCAGCCACACCGTATAACTTGTGATAAACTTACCCAATCAACAGTATGAACAACAACAGAGCATCAGTACAACCCTGATGCAACTATAACATAACCCTTATTGCAGCAATAACTATATACAAGTATTGCAGAAGTAGTACGCACTTGGGACGGGCGCCCAGCATCCACTACGGACTACGAGAAATAGATTTACCGGTAAGTAAAATCTTATTTTCACTAACGTCCTAGTGGATGCTGGGGATTCCGTAAGGACCATGGGGATTATACCAAAGCTCCCAAACAGGCGGGAGAGTGCGGATGACTCTGCAGCACCGATTGAGCAAACACAAGGTCCTCCTCAGCCAGGGTAGCAAACTTGTAGAACTTTGCAAAAGTGTTTGAACCTGACCAAGTAGCCGCTCGGCACAGCTGTAATGCAGAGACCCCTCGGGCAGCCGCCCAAGAAGAGCCCACCTTCCTAGTGGAATGGGCCTTAACTGATTTTAGCAGCGGCAATCCAGCCGCAGCATGAGCCTGCTGAATCGTGTTACAGATCCAGCGAGCAATAGTTTGCTTTGAAGCAGGCGCCCCAAGCTTGTTGGAAGCATAAAGGATAAACAAAGATTCTTGTTTTCCTGACCCCAGCCGTTCTGGCTACATAAACCTTTAAAGCCCTGACCACATCAAGTAACTCGGAATCCTCCAAGTCAGTAGTAGCCACAGGCACCACAATAGGTTGGTTCATATGAAAGGATGAAACCACTTTCGGCAGAAATTGTGGGCGGGTCCGCAATTCTGCTATATCCGCATGGAAAACCAGATAGGGGCTTTTATGTGACAAAGCCGCCAATTCTGACACACGCCTAGCCGAAGCCAAGGCTAGTAGCATGACCACCTTCCATGTGAGATTTCAATTCCACCGTTTTGAGTGGTTCAAACCAGTGTGATTTCAGGAAACTCAACACCACGTTAAGATCCCAAGGTGCCACTGGAGGCACAAAAGGGGGCTGAATATGCAGCACTCCCTTTACAAACGTCTGAACTTCAGGTAGAGAAGCCAGTTCTTTTTGAAAGAAAATGGATAGGGCCGAAATCTGGACCTTAATGGAACCCAATTTTAGGCCCAAAGTCACTCCCGACTGTAGGAAGTGAAGGAAACGGCCCAGCTGGAATTCCTCCGTAGGGGCATTCCTGGCCTCACACCAAGCAACATATTTCCGCCATATACGGTGATAATGTTGAGCCGTCACGTCCTTCCTAGCCTTTATCAGCGTAGGAATGACCTCATCCGGAATGCTTTTTTCTGCTAGGATCTGGCGTTCAACCGCCATGCCGTCAAACGCAGCCGCGGTAAGTCTTGGAACAGACAGGGCCCCTGTTGCAACAAGTCCTGTCTTAGAGGCAGAGGCCACGGGTCCTCTGTGAGCATTTCTTGCAGATCTGGATACCAAGTCCTTTTTGGCCAATCCGGAACAATGAGTATTGTTCTCACTCCTCTTTTTCTTATGATTCTCAGCACCTTGGGTATGAGAGGAAGAGGAAATACATAGACCGACTGGAACACCCACGGTGTCACCAGTACGTCCACAGCTATCGCCTGAGAGTCTCTTGACCTGGCGCAAAACCTCTGTAGCTTTTTGTTAAGGCGGGATGCCATCATGTCCACCTGTGGACATGATGGCATCCACCTGCCACCTGCCACCTGCATCCGACTTGCAATCTGTGCGAAGACTTCTTGATGAAGTCCCCACTCTCCCGGGTGGAGGTCGTGCCTGCTGAGGAAGTCTGCTTCCCAGTTGTCCACTCCCGGGATGAACACTGCTGACAGTGCGCTTACGTGATTCTCCGCCCAGCAAAGAATTCTAGTGGCTTCCACCATCGCCACCCTGCTCCTTGTGCCGCCTTGCCGGTTTATATGAGCCACAGCGGTGATGTTGTCGGACTGAATCAGAACCGTTTGGTCGCGAAGCAGGGTCTCCGCTTGACGTAGGGCGTTGTATATGGCCCTTAGTTCCAGGATGTTGATGTGAAGGCAAGTCTCCTGACTTGACCACAGACCTTGGAAATTTCTTCCCTGTGTGACTGCCCCCCCACCCTCGGAGGCTTGCATCCGTGGTCACCAGGACCCAGTCCTGAATGCCGAATCTGCGGCCCTCGAGAAGGTGAGCACTCTGCAGCCACCACAGGAGAGACACCATGGCCCTGGGGGATAGGGTGATTAACCGATGCATCTGAAGATGTGATCCGGACCATTTGTCCAGTAAGTCCCATTGAAAGGTCCTTGCATGGAACCTGCCGAAGGGAATGGCCTCGTATGATGCCACCATCTTTCCCAGGACTCGAGTGTAGTGATGCACCGACACCTGTTTTGGTTTTAATAGGTTTCTAACCAGTGTCATGAGTTCCTGAGCTTTCTCTATAGGGAGATAAACCCTCTTCTGGTCTGTGTCCAGAATCATGCCCAGAAATGCAGACGAGTCGTAGGAATCAATTGCGACTTTGGAATATTTAGAATCCAGCCGTGTTGCCGTAACACTTTCAGAGAACGTGCTACGCTGATCAGCAACTGCTCTCTTGACCTCGCTTTTATATGAGGAGATCGTCCAAGTATGGGATAATTGTGACCCCTTGCTTCCGCAGGAGTACCATCATTTCCGCCATTACCTTGGTAAATATTCTCGGTGCCGTGGACAGGCCAAACGGCAACGTCTGAAATTGGTAATGACAATCCTGTACCACAAATCTGAGGTACGCCTGATGAGGTGGATAAATGGGGACATGAAGGTATGCATCCTTTATGTCCAGAGACACCATAAAATCTCCCCCTTTCAGGCTTGCGATGACCGCTCTTAGCGATTCCATCTTGAACTTGAACCTTTTCAGGTATATGTTCAGGGATTTTAAATTCAATATGGGTCTGACCGAACCGTCCGGTTTCGGTACTACAAACATGGTCGAATAATAACCCCTTCCTTGTTGAAGGAGGGGAACCTTGACCACCACCTGTTGAAGATACAATTTGTGAATTGCAGTTAACACTATTTCCCTCTCGAGGGGTGAAGCTGGCAGGGCCGATTTGAGGTATCGGTGAGGGGGCATCTCTTCGAATTCCAGCTTGTATCCCTGAGACACAATATCTATTGCCCAGGGATCCAACTGAGAGTGAACCCCTTGTGGCTGAAATTTCGGAGACGCGCCCCCACCGGGCCTAGCTCCGCCTGTGGAGCCCCAGCGTCATGCGGTGGATTTTGTGGAAGCCGGGGAGGACTTCTGTTCCTGGGAACTAGCTGTGTTGTGCAGCTTCTTTCCTCTGCCCCTGCCAAGAAAGGACGCACCTCGAACTTTCTTGCTTTTCTGTGATCGAAGGGACTGCATTTGGTAATACGGTGCTTTCTTAGGTTGTGAGGAAACATATGGCAAAAAAATTGACTTTCCAGCAGTAGCTGTGGAGACCAGGTCCGAGAGACCCTCCCCAAACAATTCCTCACCCTTGTAAGGTAAAACCTCCATGTGCCTTTTTGAGTCGGCATCACCTGTCCTTCTGGCAGAAATCGACATAGCATTTATTCTAGAACCCAGTAGACTAAGGTCTCTTTGAGCATCTCTCATATATAGGACAGCGTCTTTTATATGCCCCAGGGTCATCAATATAGTATCCTTGTCTAAGGTATCAAGTTCCTCAGACAGGGTGTCCGTCCATGCTGCTACAGCACTACACACACAGGCCGACGCGATCGCTGGCATCAGTAAGGTACCTGAATGTTTATAAATGGACTTCAGGGTACCCTCTTGCTTTCTATCCGCAGCATCTTTGAGGGTAGCCGTATCCTGTGACGGCAGGGCTACCCACTTGGATAAGCGTGTTAAAGCTTTGTCCACCCTAGGGGAGGATTCCCAGCGTAATCTGTCCGTTGGCGGGAAAGGATATGCCATAAGAATCCGTTTGGAAATCTGCAGTTTTATATCTGGAGATTCCCAAGCCTTTTCACATAACTCATTTAGCTTGTGTGAAGGGGGAAAGGTCACCTCCTGCCTCTTTTCCCCATACATATGAACCCTCTTGTCAGGGACTGGGGTTTCCTCTGTGATGTGCAACACATCCTTAATTGCTATAATCATATAACGGATGGATTTAGCCAATTTTGGCTGTAACTTTGCATCATCGTAATCGACACTGGAATCAGAATCCATGTCTGTATCTGTGTCAACAATTTTGGATAGTGGGCGATTCTGAGACCCTGACGGCCTCTGCGACATAGGATCAGGCACGGGCTGAGACCCTGACTGTTCTAAGGCTTCAGCTTTTTCCAACCTTTTATGCAAGGAATTAACATTATCATTTAAAACCTTCCACATCCATCCAATCAGGTGTCGGCGGAGACACCACATTCATTTGCTCCCGCTCTGTTTCCACATAGCCTTCCTCGTCAAACATGTCGACACAAGCGTACCGACACACCACACACACACAGGGAATGCTCTTTTTGAAGACAGTTCCCCCACAAGGCCCTTTGGAGAGACAGAGAGAGTGTATGCCAGCACACACCCCAGCGCTATATAACCCAGGAATAACACAGTAACTTAATGTTAACCCAGTAGCCGCCGTTTATATTGATTTTTGCGCCTAATTATGTGCCCCCCCCTCTCTTTTTACCCTCTTCAACCGTGTATCTGCAGGGGAGAGCCTGGGGAGCTTCCTCTCAGCAGAGCTGTGGAGAAAAAATGGCACTGGTGAGTGCTGAGGAAGAAGCCCCGCCCCCTCAGCGGCGGGCTCCTGTCCGGCTTCAATGTACAATTTTTGGCGGGGGCTCATACATATATACAGTGCCCAACTGTATATATGCTAAACTTTTGCCAAAGAGGTCCCAATTGCTGCCCAGGGCACCCCCCCCCTGCGCCCTGCACCCTTACAGTGACCGGAGTATGTGAGGTGTGTGTGGGAGCAATGGCGCACAGCTGCAGTGCTGTGCGCTACCTCAGTGAAGACCGGAGTCTTCTGCCGCCGATTTCGAAGTCTTCTCGCTTCTCATGCTCACCCGGCTTCTGTCTTCCGGCTCTGCGAGGGGGACGGCTGCGCGGCTCTGGGATCGGACGACGAGGGTGAGATCCTGTGTACGATCCCTCTGGAGATAATGGTGTCCAGTAGCCTAAGAAGCAGGACCTATCTTCATAGAGTAGGGCTGCTTCTCTCCCCTCTGTCCCACGATGCAGGGAGTCTGTTGCCAGCAGAGCTCCCTGAAAATAAAAAACCTAACAAAATACTTTCTTACAGCAAGCTCAGGAGAGCTCACTGAACAGCACCCAGCTCGTCGGGGATACAGATTCAAACTGGAGGAGGGACATAGAGGGAGGAGCCAGAGCACACCAGAATCTAAATTCTTTCTTAAAGTGCCCATGTCTCCTGCGGAGCCCGTCTATTCCCCATGGTCCTTACTGAGTCCCCAGCATCCACTAGGACGTTAGAGAAAAGTTTTTAAAAAACCATGTCAACCTTCTGACCTAGTGCATGTCGACCTATTGTCCCCATCGACCTAATGCATGTCGACCATCCATGGTTGACCTAATGACTGTCGACCTAAGTTGTGAAGCGAGCGCCCCCCAGTACACATCGGGCTGTGTTGGGGGGGGGGGGGGGAAGAGATGTATGCTGAGCGTTCTGTGATAGATCGCTCAGTACACATCTCCCTATGCAGTGATCCGGTAAAAAATGCGCTATGGCGCTTTTTTGCGATTATGAGGACCTGGGACTCCAGTTTCAAAAGTGGGTGGGTCCCCGGGGACGCGCTCCTCAGAAGCCAATCCCTAAAGGGGATTTGCATGACTGATTAATGCTGGCCCCAGCTGCATGATATAGGAGGAGGTGGAGCCTTTCCCCTCCTCTTTGGCGTCTCTCCTGATTCTGTGCATGGTGCTGCTCGCGGCGGCGGCAGGTGAGCGAAGCTGGGCTAAGTTGCTCAATGCTGACCGGGGGTTGCTGGCGATGTGGCATAGTGCAGGGACTGGCGTCTGTGACCCAAGTAGGTAAAGCTGTGCTTGCTGAGAGGGGCTTCCCGCGGTGCCGTCTGAGGCGGTGGCCGCGCTTGCTTTGCAGGGTTCTCTTGGCGTCTCTGGTGGGCTGGCTATGTGGTGGCTGCCTGTGTTCGCTGTGAAGTTCCCGCGGGGAGCTGCAATGGTGGGTGGACCAGGCTCTGTGAATGCCGCTAGGGGCTCCCCTTGGGGTCCAGGCATGGCACAACTCCCTGGCAAAGTGTACGGCTAACTGCCGGGGTGTGTGTGTGTGTGAGACAGTTGGGTCACAACGTGCTACAGGGGGTGATTATATGCCAGTATAGCTGCAGCCGCGACGCATGTTAGTCAAAGCAGGGACAGAGCAGGTAAACAAGCTGGGCTCACGGAGTGGGTTCCTGCGGCGCCCTCTGGTGGGGGCTCTGAGCCGGTGGCCGTGCTTGCTGTGAGGGTTCCCTGGTGTCTTTGGGGGGAGGGGGGCTGGGTCAGTGACCATGCTGTGGTGGCTGTGTTTTTCTTTTGGGGACCGCTGCAGGGTTACCGCGGGCGACTGGCGGTGGCTGGATCAGCTGTGAACGCTGCTAGGATTTCCTGTGGGGGGGGATAGGGTGAACTTGGGATTCTGGCTGCAGCCTTTGAACACCGCTGTGGAGTCCTGTGGGTGGGAGGAAATAGGGAGGGCTGGTGATTGTATAGTGTTCGCTCTAAAAAAATATAGAGGGCAGGGAGCCGGACAGCAGGGGCACAGAAAAGGGGGCGTGGCCATGAATCGTCATTTAAGTGGGCGGTGAGGCCTACAGACATTACAGGGGGCGTGGTCAGCCGGCGGCGTCACCGTTGGGGGTGCTGGGCTCTCCGGAGGTGCTGGGCTTCCCCCCAAGCTCTCTCCCACACGCGCACGGCATCTTTACACGCTGGGAGGGCAGGAAGCAGGCAGCTGTTTTAGCAGGACACCACAGAAAGGACAGGGCGGATTTTGCCCTTAAAAAAAAAAATTTGGCAGTGCTAAAACAGCCTAGCATGAACACTAATTACATGGCCACGCCCCTTCCCCATGAACACACGTCCCTAAATCTTGTGCTGCGGGCCTTAGGCGTATTTGATTTGTACATAAAATAGTTATTTCTATGAAAACTGTGAAATAAAGGCTCATCTGAGTTTTACGTTTTTCTGCACTATTTATTTTCCCTATACCACTCAAGTAAAGGCCCCCAAACAACAGCAATCACACAAAAAATATTTGCTGATTCTGAGCTGGCTTACAGCCAGAACACAGAATCTCTGCGCTTGAATGCAGGTACAATTAAGTATGAATATGTTCCTGTAGTTACAATAATATATCCCCCTTCTTCCACAGCCAAATTAGTTTTTTCAGCAGAATTGGTCACAGATTGGTCTACTGACAAATTGGAAGAGAGTTTGTAGCAAAGATTGGCTGTATAATTTGAGAGCAGGTCTGCAGAAGAATTGAATAAACAGCCTGATTTGCCGAGAATTGGACAAGTGTATACCCAGCTTTACTGTATGTAAACTGTGAGCTAAAATGAAAAGGTCCATCTGAATATCCCATCACACAGGCAACATCGTTAGTTGGAAAAATGTTAGAATCTAGAGACTGCCTAAAATACATGTGTATTTTTCAAACAAAGCTGCCCACTCGAACGTTCTTTGCGAGTCTGCTGGCAGTGAACGTGAAAATTACAGAACACAGAAAGCGCAGATATTTTACTTTAAGTTGGGAACATATTATGCAAGGTGTGCCCAGTTGATGGTTGCAATGCGATGTAGGAATACATTGTGCACATCACACACTACATGATGGGGTGTACGACTGTGTGATGTATCGTTACAGAATGTAACTGCATACTGTTCATTACATCGTCCCATCTGACATGAAACACATTAGATGGGAAGATACAATGAATCACCGCCATGCATGCGCAGTCGGGAATACACACTATTTGATGAGTACACTACATTGTTACGATCTGCATCGGTGCGATATATATCGCTAAAGCAACCTACACACTTGATGTGTGTGGGCGATATAAACGATCTCGTTCAGTAATGAACAAGAAATCGTTCAGATCGCTCAGTGTGTATGCACCAACGATGATCGATACGTGCCGCCCCGTAGTCGTTCATCGTTGGTTCTCCGTTGCTTTGCAATGCAAGTCAATTCATCATCCAGAGCGATCATCGCCAAAACTGAATGCATCAGCAAGTGTGCAGGGCCCTTTAGTGTGTACTGCATAACCAGCTTTACTGCTTAGAATGTCATCCTCTGCATGGCAGCGAGACAATAAGGTCTCCAGAATACAATTTCTAAAACCATATTTTAATATTCCCTGTAATCTAACACTAATCCATCAATTTAGAATTAAGTAGCTAAAGTTAAATAAAAATCTCACCAAACAGTATGGAAATATTAGGGGGGAATTAAATTGTTTTCGGGCGCGAGTGCCGCGGGCACCCATTACTTAATGCGATCAAATGCACATGGTTTAGACGCGTAAAGTGGCTAAATCCATGCAAAGTGTTGGACTAACTGCCGAAACAGCAGTCCGATCACCCAAAAACCTCAACTTTGAGATGATTTCTGCTCGCCGCCTCATGAGGGTGCGAATAGAAACAATGGGCGCCCATGGAACGTGCACTTAACAGCAAAACAATTGAATAGCTCTTGTCAGGAGATCATTACTTACAGGAGCCCAAAACAGTTGAATTCCTGCCTTGGAATGCAAATATTTAAACTGAAATAGGAAAGGAAAAAGTTAAATGTATAATTATGGTTCATTCATGAATAAATAAAAGATCACCTGGGCACTGGACTCCGGCTCACTGAGCGCTTGGACACAAAAGGACTACTGGACCGTCTGCGTGCATAAGGGCTAGGAGATCTTCCACTGTAGGATCCACTCCCCCTCTCATAGCTGGAAGATCTCCTTCTGTAGGGGCTTACTGAACGTTGCCGTCGATTGTATGGGCTAGGGGAACGAGCGCCACTCTGGTAGGCAGAAGGTTCTTTGTAGTTGGGACTGTCTCCACTTTTTTTGTAGGCCTCTGCATAGTTACTTGAGGCATGTGAACGTGGTGGGCTTCCATCATAGTCCTGCATACCTGATGCATCAGAGTAACTATCATCTTGCTTTGGGCTACTTCCATATTTCCTGCGTGGGCTACGCACTTTCCTCTTAGGACTATCTGATGTTTTATAGCGCTTGGATGAGTCCCTTTTACGGTGGCTTTTGCTCCGATCCTTGTGTCCAGATTTAATCTCTCTTTCCCTACGAGATTTCTCTCTATGCATCTTGGATGTCCGAACCTCCTTGTTGCTGCTCTTAGAACTGCGTCCATGTTCATCTTGAACCTCAACCACCCGTTTGGTCGTACTGGAGGTCTTGTCTTTGGAGATTGGTACCTTGCTCATGACTGCATCCTGGATTTTCTCTGGTTTAAGCTCTTTTTCCAACTGCTTGGTCTTGGTGCCCTCTTTGATCCTCTTATGTGGATGGCGATGTCGTGATCTATGACTCTTATCACTCCTCTCAGAACCTCTGCGCTCATCATTTTCCCTTTTATCTGCCTTGGATGGAACATCATCTGAGAAGGTGTCAGAATCAGAACTAATGTCATCATACTCGACAAGCTTCAGTGTGTTAGGAGCCAAAGGCTCAGGAGTAACTGGAGAATCTTTGAGGTGTTTGGATTTGTGCCGCTTATGTTTAAAACTAAGTCGCTGCCGTTCTTTATTATTGGTACTGCCACTAGTTTGCGGCATTGTAGATACAGACCCTCCACTGTCCTTCTTGTTCCCATGTCGCACTGGATTTGGCATTCCTCTGCTAAAGGAAAAAAGGGAGGGGGGAGGGGAAGGGAGAGGAGAGGGGAGGGGAGGGGTGAACCCCACAAAATGTGAGGGATTTCCCTAGCCAAGCCTTTATGGATCAGGAAGACAACTGCCCTCTTTCCTCTCTACCCAGTTCCTTCCCTCATTCACAGAATTACCAGACCTCTAACTTCAGCATAGAGGCAGCAGAGTTGCAGCAACCTGGGAATAAAATTAGGCCAGCTAAACTACCCTCCCTCCATATAACAAAGTCTCCTTCAC